>NC_057936.1:66329867-66372367 GCF_018555375.3 Anguilla rostrata
AGAAGTATTTCAGCAGTAATAACCTGTCATAGAAATCTTCGCTAATTCTGCCTGACAGAAGTCCTCCAGTCGCTCTTTCAGTTCAGAGACAGATTTCCTCACAGCCTCAAAAGAGACGAGTGGACTGACAGTGATGCTGGGAAAGTCTTCAGGTCCAGGAGGGGCACAGAGAGACTGACAGCTCTACAGACAGAACGACAGACATTCACACAGGGAGACATACAGGCACACAGACATACAGAAGACAGTCTCAATAAAAGATTTCTGCATCGATTTGAAGAACAAATCATTGTAAATGAGAAACACTCCTCACCTTGTATGTACAATGTACATAATGCAGACTGTTAGAGAGCCAGTGATGTTACCTGGAGGAAATGGATGTGATCCTCTGTGTGTGAAAGCTGCTCCAGCTCAGCATCTCTCCTCCTCAGCTCAACAATCTCCTGCTCCAGTCGCTCCAGGAGTCTTTCAGCCCGACTCACTTCAGCCTTCTCCTGATCTCTGATCAGCTCTTTCACCTCAGAGCGCCTTCTCTCAATGGAGCGGATCAGCTCAGTAAAGATCCTCTCGCTGTCCTCCACTGCTGCCTGTGCAGAGCACTGTTAGGAGACACAGAGAGAGGAGGGCCGTGGAAAGTGGCCCAACACTGGACCCCTCACTGGCTGACTGGAGGAGAGCCCTGACTGAGCCCTGAAATGGCTCTTCCAGCAGCCAGCTGTCTTCTCCCCTGGTTAGTACCCACCTTGATTGACTGCACAGCCTGTCTCAGATCCTGCAGCTCCTTCTCTCTCTCCTGGATTCTCTGCTGCAATTTACTCTGTGTCGCCCCCAGCTGCTTCTGTAGAAAAATTTCCTTTGCCTATTAAAACAATGTTTATTGTATATTTACTGTATGATGACAACTCAATTGTCTGCCATTGTAATGTTTGGAATTGTCTTAAATTTTATTTCCATCTTGTTTTGTTTATCACTGTGGATCTGAAACCTGAGATCAAGTCTCTGTACAATTTTACTGAAACATACCTGTGGTAAAAAAGCTTTGACAACCTGTTCTCAAAGCAGCTATTAAAATAGTATGATATGTGATAAAGAGAAATTAATCTTCATAATATTAACCACCTTAAAAAGTTTCAGTCCTTACCTGTTTCTCAGTCCTTTCTGCTGCAGCTGAGACTGTATCATGGCCTCTGTGGTCATCCATCGTACACAGATAACAGATACACTGCTGATCAGTACGACAGTAAACCTCCAGCAGTTTGTCATGATGAGAGCAGATCTTCTCCTGAAGGTTTCCAGTGGCTTCCACCAGTTTGTGCTTCTTAAAGGCAGGAGATTCATAGTGAGGCTGGAGGTGAGTTTCACAGTAAGTGGCCAGACACACCAGACAGGACTTGACGGCTTTCAGCTTTCTCCCAGTGCAGACATCACATGGCACATCTCCAGGTCCAGCATAACAGTGAGCAGGAGGAGCAGTTTGGAGTCCTGTCTTCTTCAGTTTCCCCACCACTTCAGCCAGCATGGTGTTTTTTCTTAAAACAGGCCTTGGGGTGAAGGTCTCTCTGCATTGGGGACAACTGTAGACACCAGTATGATCATCCTGATCCCAGCAGCCCTTAATACAGCCCATACAGAAACTGTGTCCACAGTGAATAGCTACCGGATCCTTCAGTAGATCCAGGCAGATCGCACAGCTGAATTTTTCCTGATCCAGTAAACCTCCACCTTCAGCCATTTTACTGCTAACACTGACAGAGACAGAGTTAAGTTTCGTTTCTCTGAAACTGCGTGACAGAGAGAGTGGGAGTGACTTCCTGGTTCTGCCCACAGCTACAGGGGGTGTGGTATTGGACTGAGGCCAGGCTGAGCAGAGAGTGCAGATTTACTCATCAACGTCACACACACAAGCACACATATGACAAGGCGGTGATTATTTGTTTAGCAACCTGCATGGTGACGACTGAATGAATGTGCAGAAACATGGAATATATTTACCTGCACTTCATGCTTACTTGAATTCATCTACTTACATACTTTTGGGAGAAGCCAGTAGCCAGTTTCTAAAGGGAGTACAGAGTTATACTTGACACCCTCAGCATGCACAAACATACAAACATACACAATCACGTGTGTGTGGGGGGTTTACTGTTTTTCATTTTTTTAAGGGGTCTGTTTGTCATTTTGTATGTCCCATTGCTTTTGCAATGCAAGTTTACTTGTCATGCAAATAAAGCACATTTGAATGAGAGAGAGAGAGAGAGAGAGAGAGAACAATACAACCCATGCTTAGTGCCTTAACAGTGTACATTGTTAATGTGTGCCTTTGTTTTTGGTTTTTAACTGACCGGGGAATAATCTCAGCCTAGAGCACGGTAAATTTCCAGTTTATTGTTTCATTTTTCATTTTGTTTCTTCATGCCAATTGTCAATGTACAGGTTTTCTGTTGGTCTTGTCAAATTTTCTGAATGTAGTGGGTGTGGTATTTTCTTGTATATTTTGTAAAAATTGTTTTTTGATGTCCCAGGAGGTTCTCTGTCTGGGTAGAGCTGGTTGGTCTTCAGTGCCTTGTGCGGGTAGCGGTGTGGCTCATACTGATTCAGATGAACCCAGAATTTGAGCGCTCTTTTTGCAATTGTCAACAGAAGTGGGAATTCGGCCCTGCACGCATTGCATGGGATATTTCTGTGGACATGTAATTTTTTTTTTTTTTTTTGCAGAACTCAAGGTGAAATTTTTTTGATTTTCACCCCATTGTTTGTTTTTGTTTTTTAGTAGGGTCCCCATATTTCTCTCCCATAAAGGAGGATACCGTCAAATATTTTTAGCCAAATTTATATCGGGGGATTGAATTTAGAAATTGTTTTTTTTAAATGTGCTTTGTCCCTTAATGCATTTATTGCCATGTTGAATCCCCCATGAAGGCTAATGTTAATGCCTAATGTTAGCCAAGCTACTGATCAATTACATTACAGACACATAGCAGAGGCTCTTATCCAGAGTGATGTACAGTAGTGGAGAACATCAGTGTTAGTCTCAGGAGGACAAAGTGTGACATCACCAAGAAGGCACAGAACACTCATTCATAATCACCAGAACTGAAGTTATGTAAAAATGAACTCTAGGAAGTGAACTATTCCTTTTAAAATGCATTACATTACATTTACATTACAGGCATTTGGCAGACGCTCTTATCCAGAGCGACGTACAACAAAGTGTATAACCATAACCAGGAACAAGTATGACGAAACCCCTAGAGAGAAGTACCGGTCCAAGTACAGGGAACAACCGCATAGTTCAACTTGGACCCTGATGGTTAAACTGATTAACACTAACAACGAGAACGGCAACAACGCAATCTATGGAAAAATAAAAATAAATAAAAGTACAAGTAGTCGTTAAGACAGGCGCATCAACTAACTAACCTATGAAACAGCTGCCTAGTTACAACCCTAAGTTTAGTCATTTACAGGGGGGAAGGGAGGGATGGAGAGAGGTGCAGCCTGAAGAGGTGGGTCTTCAGTCGTCGTTTGAAATTGTTCACAGTCTCAGCTGTTCTGACCTCCACAGGGAGGTCATTCCACCATCGTGGGACCAGAACAGACAGGAGACGTGTTCTGGAAGTGCAGGTGCGAAGAGGGGGAGGTGCTAGGCGTCCTGAGGTAGCAGAACGGAGGGATCTGGCTGGCATGTAGGGTTTGAATATCTTGTGAAGGTATGCTGGGGCTGATCCCTTGACTGCCTGGTATGCTAGGACCAATGTTTTGAATTTGATGCGAGCTATAACAGGCAGCCAGTGGAGGGTAGTGAGCAGGGGAGTTACGTGGGAGTGTCTGGGGAGGTTGAAGACCAGACGAGCCGCAGCATTCTGAATGAGCTGCAGGGGTCTGGTGGCAGATGCTGGTAGTCCAGCGAGAAGAGAGTTGCAGTAGTCCAGGCGGGATAGAACCATTGCTTGGACCAGGAGCTGGGTTGAGTAGGTGGTGAGAAAGGGGCGGATTCTGCGGATGTTGTATAGGAAAAATCTGCATGCCTGGGTTACTGCTGCAATGTTGTTGGAGAGGGACAGCCTGTTGTCCATCATCACTCCGAGATTCTTGGCGCAGGGTGATGATGTCACTACGGTGTCCCCTAAGGAAATAGAAAAGTCGAGGAGGGGAGAGGATAGAGCAGGAATAAAGATTAGCTCCGTCTTTCCTGGGTTGAGCTTCAGGTGGTGATTGTCCATCCAGCTCTGTATGTCCCTCAGGCAAGCGGAGATGCGGGCAGGGACCTGTGTGTCCGATGGGGAGAAGGAGAGAGAGAGTTGCGTGTCGTCGGCATAGGAATGATAGGACAAGCCATGGGCAGATATTACAGGGCCAAGGGATCTGGTGTACATGGAGAAGAGAAGGGGACCAAGGACTGAGCCCTGGGGAACTCCGGTGGTGAGGGGACGGGGTGGTGATACCTTCCCCGCCCAGGCAACCTGGAAGGAGCGGTCAGAGAGGTAGGACTCAATCCAGTCAAGGACTGTGCCGCGGATCCCTGTTGCTGCCAGGGAGGACAGGAGGGTAGAGTGGTCCACCGTGTCAAATGCAGCGGAGAGGTCTAGAAGAATCAGGACAGAGGAGAGGGAGGCTGCTCGTGCGGCATGGAGTGACTCACTGACCGAGAGGAGTGCAGTCTCAGTCGAGTGGCCAGGCCTGAAGCCAGACTGGTGGGGATCAAGCAGGTTGTTCTCAGAGAAGAAAGTAGAGAGCTGGTTAGATGCAGCACGTTCCAGTGTTTTGGATAGGAAAGGGAGGAGAGATACCGGACGGTAGTTCTGAATGACTGAAGGATCTAGTGTGGGTTTCTTCAGCAGCGGGGTGATGTGGGCCTTCTTGAAGGATGAGGGGAAACATCCAGAAGATAGGGATGAGTTCACGAGGGAGGCGACAAAAGGGAGGATGTCTGGTGTGATTGCTTGAAGGAGAGATGAGGGGATAGGGTCGAGGGCGCAGGTGGTAGGGCGGTGGGTGAGCAGAAGCTGGGAGACTTCAGTGTCTGAGAGGAGAGAAAATGTGGAGAAACAGGGGGCGGAGGACGCAGAGGGGGTGGAGGACGCGGAGGACGCAGAGGGGGTGGAGGACGCAGAGGGGGCGGAGGACGCAGAGGGGGCAAAGGAGCTGCGGATGTCTGCAATCTTTTCGTCAAAGAATGCTGCAAAGTCATCTGCAGTGAAAGAAGACTGGGGTGGAGGAGGTGGCACGCTGAGGAGAGAAGAGAAAATAGAGAAAAGTTGACGAGGGTTAGAAATGGAGTTATGAATTTTGGTTTGGTAGAATTTTGCCTTAGCGGCAGTGACAGAAGAAGAGAACTCTGTTAGGAGAGACTGATAGGCTGAGAGGTCAGATGGGTCCCTGGATTTGGCCCACTTCCTCTCAGCAGCGCGGAGGGTGGCCCTGGAGGTGCGTAGGATGTCACACATCCATGGACTGGGAGGGGATGAACGTGCTGGCCTAGGGACGAAGGGGCATAGGGAGTCGAGTGCTGAGGAGAGAGATGACGTCAGGGTGGAGGATGCATCATATCAAACAGCCAATCGACACACAGCAATAATCACAGACTGTCACAGGGAGTGTCACCACAACCATTTGTTTATTTTATTGTATTCTTCTTGTAAACAATCATGGCATATAGGACCCCCCCCCCCTCCCCCCAAAAAAAAGAGAGAAAGATGGCTGGGAGGGTTATTGGGGGGGGGGGTGATGTTGGTTTTGAGTGCTAGTCGCTTACTGCTATCTCGCTGTCAAAGGGGATGGTTGTTGAGATAATGTCAAATTAGACACAACCTCCCCCCTCTCCTGCCCCCCCTCCCCCCCCCCCCAGGCTAAAAAACATGTGCTAATCAAGCAGACAATGGGGCATGCAGATTACCTGTCGCCGCGGCAACAATAGCTGCAACTGCGAACTGGAGACAGATGACGGTGCTTACAGGGGCTGGGAGCACCTTTATACAAACACATCATCCTTTCACTCTATCACTCTCTCTCTCCTCATCCCCCTTCTCCCTCTATCACTCTCTCTTTCTCGCTGTCCTTGTCCCCCTCTATCCTACTTTTTCTGTCTCTCTGTCTCTCTCTCCCTTTCCCTATCTCTCCCTCTATCTCTCTCTTCCTGTTCACCTCTTTCTTCCTGTTCCCCACTCTTCCTTTATTTCCCTGCCCCCCTCCCTCTCTCCATCCCCCTCTCTCATTTCCTCTGCTGCTCCTCCTTTCTTTCTCTCTCTCGTTCTGCCCCATTTCCAAATACTTCTCTCATTAAGACCTTCAACGCAGCTGTCCCCCACACACGCGCACGCACGCACACACACACACACACACACATGCACGCACATACACACACTTGCACGCACACGCACACACGCACACACACACACACAGGTGTCCTGGTTTGTCCTGTGAGACAGCAGGTGAAGTGTGTGTCCATGTTCTCTCATCATGCCCAAGGCTGTCACAGTGGGGGCTCGATTTTGGGGGCACATTACATGCAGGTGTACACAGTGCGGGTACCTGCTGATTCCAGTCCGGAGAGCTTCTGTTCCTGGTTCTGATTTTTAGAATGCAGATAGTTATTTGGGACTGGCATATATGTATGAGAGTGAGTGTGAGTGAGTGTGTGTGTGCATGTGTGTGTGTGTATGTACATGTATGTGAGTATGTGTACGTGCGTGTGTGTGTGTGTGTGCGTATGTATGTGAGAGTATGTGTGTGTGTGTGTGTGTATGTATACGTATGTGAGAGCATGTGTACGTGCGTGTGTCTGTATGTATACGTATGTGAGAGTATGTGTACGTGCGTGTGTGTGTGTGGGGGGGGTTGTGAGTGTGGGTGCAGTGTGGGGGTGTAGGTGTGTTCTACCCCCAGTAACAGGTGCCCTGCTCTGTGTGTGCATCACCAGGGCAGCTGGAGGTGGGGGAGGTGGGGGATGGGCCCCCCCATGAGGCTCTGACTGGCAGCTGGCATCCCCCCCCCCCATTCTAGCCTGGCTAATTACAGCCAATGACGGCTCAGCAGAAGGCACGGCCGTCACACCTGCCCCTACCCCTGTGGGGGGAGGGGGGGGGGTCCATCTGGGGCAACTGGCCAGGACACCCCACCCCAGTCTGGCTGGAGGGGGAGGGTGTATATGCTGATGGAACAGACAGCTGATAGTGTGTGGGTGGAGGGGTGGGTGAACGAAGCTAATCAAGAAGAGGTGGAGGTTACATTGAAGGGGGTCGGGGGGGGCGAACACCCCCTCTATGGTGCAAGAAAAAATCAAAACTTAAATAATATAAAAAATAATCACAACATCAATGAAAACAACATTGACAAAAACAAACGTATGAGATACACACTCAGCTCTTTTTCTCATTGCTGTGGCTGAGTGACTGTTCTTCTTCCAAATCAAACAATATCAAAATCACACACACAGTTAAGTCTAATGTAACTACACTCTGCAGGTGTGCCTCTTACACCTGAGAGACAGTCTTCCCCTGATGTAATTACACTCTGCAGGCGTGCCTCTTACACCTGAGAGACAGTCTACCCCTGATGTAACTACACTCTGCAGGTGTGCCTCTTACACCTGAGAGACAGTCTACCCCTGATGTAATTACACTGTACAGGCACACATCATAAACACCCTAAATGCTGTGGGATTGTTTTGACCTAAGTTGTTTGGGGCCAGATGTGAACCTTTCAGCAGACTCACACCGTGCTGTCTGAGAGGCACTACACCGTCACTGTGATGGAAATTTGGCATCAGTGTTCCTCCCCCCCCCCGTGCTGGATCCCAGCGAATGGTGCTTCTCTTAGAATCTGTGTTTTAAAACGCAGGACGTAATGGACCGCAGCACTTACTGTAGACCAGAGGATGCTGCAGTGTGTGTGTGTGTGCGTGTGTGAGCATGAGCGTGTCTGTGAGTGTGTGTGTGTGCGTACAAGTGTGTGTGTGTGTGTGTGTGCTAGTGCGGGTGTGTGTGTGTTTGAGAGTGTGAGCATGTGTGTGTGTGTGTGTTTGAGAGTGTGAGCATGTGTGTGTGTGCATGTGTGTGTGTGTGTCTGAGAGTGTGAGCATGTGTGTGTGTCTGTGTGTGTGCGCTAGTGTGAGTGTGTCTAGAAGTAGGCAGCCCTCTTTGTTTGTTTGTTTGTTTGTTTTCCTTGGTCCTGTATGAGCTCTTGACCACACAGTTGGGCGAACTGTAGCATACGGATCCCAAGGTGACCATGTGCTGGAGGCATCTGTTTCCACTTCCTGTTCCAAACCACCACAGAAAGAGAAGACGGAACTTACAGATCCAATGCATACATTGCCCCTTCTATGGACTAGGAAATCTTGCCTCTGTGTTTTTTTTTTGGTTGCAAGATCTTGGCTAATGGAGCACTCAAACCAGGCCCCGCTGGTTAATTGATATATTTTTTAATTGTTTAATTTTAATTTTGGAAGATATCGAAGAGTCCCATCAAATGCTAATCTGCATCCACCAACGGCATTTCTTTACATTTTTTTATGCACAAACACATTCAGTCAGTCTTAGAGCTCATGACTGTGGCAAGGTAGCCTATAGACTATGATCCAAGATGGTGCGCAAAGTACCAAGATTCATGTTCTTATTGCCTTTGCACTTGCATCCGAATATTTGATTGATATTGCAAGTGTTAAATAGCCACATGTTAATATTCTTATTTAGTTTTTTGCCAGCAAAGATCGTAGTAGGTCTACATCACTTCACTAATAAATAAAGAATTACAGGATGCTGCTGGCGGTAACAAATCCAGAGTTCTGGCGGGGAATGATTCGGTTAAGTACCGGCTTATTTAGATGTTTCCCGCGGCGCCAGATGAATGCGTTTGTTCGCGTGCGAGGCCACGTCAGTGGATGACAGGAGGGGGTCTCCTATTTCCGCTGCACTTACCTGTAGAGCTGCTCAAAAACCGCAAAGGGTTAGACGCACTCACAAAAAAAAAACCCGCTACTTAATATTCAAAAAGACATGACAATGTACACTGCGCATTATGAATAATAAACGACTGACGTAAACAATGCGGCTTTCTGCAGCTCTGCTCGTGGCGCTGTCGTTCACGAACGGAAGGAGGAGCTCTGCGTATATCATGACGCGCGGTGACGTCATGTAGGACTTTCTTTGCTCCGCTGCAGCAGCCGAGCCGGCGAAGAGAGGAGGGGGCAGGCACGGGTATTCGGAAAGGACAGGCTATTAGAACGGCTAAATTGAGCCGGAAATCTTTTTACAGAATAACCCACGATATAGCCTATCAAAACAATAAGGAAATCAACAAAATACTTTAATGAAAGACTTGAACATTTATAATTGAAACGCCCAGGCTCCAATCTAAACCCCTCCTCTCTCGCTATTACATAAATAGTCTAATAATTTATAGGCTGCTGTGCCCACTCCTTATTGTTTATTGTCCTTATAAAGAAATACGGGAATATAGAGTCGTTATTTAACACTTTCGAACCTCTAGCCTGTTTTTTACATAAATAAATGGGTGATTACGGGCTCGGCTTGATACAAACGGCTAACATTAACAACAGCTCTGCGGTCTTTTTGGGAGGCGTTTTCAGGTCGTACGCGACTCTCTCTTCGGTTTCGAGTAACCGAGAATCTCCGTTTTCTGTCACTGGTTTGTCGCTATCCACCAGCAGAAGCGCTGCCGCCGCGTCCTCCTTGTTCTTGCCAGCCGCTGCCCATCAGCAAAACATGCAGGATGAGCTCGTCGCTGGGGTGAAAATCGCACAGCAACCTCCGTCAACCGAGAAAAACAACAGCGACAGCGCAGCAAACAAAACCGGACAACAGCAACCAGGCAACAGCGACAACCGCGACCACAACGGCAGCCCCGATTTCAGCGACCAGCTGCGCCAGAACGTCCTGGACTACAGTCAGCAACAGTTGTCCGATTTTAGGGCGAGTGTAAATCAAGACAAATTCGGCCAGACGCAGCAGATCTGTGACCTTCAGCAAGGGCTGAACAAACAGCAGATCAATCCGCAGCGGGCAGAATTCAGCAGCGCGCCGCCGCCCCCACCGGGAGGAGAGCTCGGTCACCTGACACACAAACAGCAGTACGCTGCCGTCGGCCACCAGCGCCAAGGTATCCCCGAGTCCGACCGCAGCCTGGACTCCAGTCCCGTTCAGATCAACCCCGTGTCGGTGGAGGAGACGGAAGCCAATGCGGTGGCTGCCGCGTCGCCGTCGCAGTCTTCCGTGAATCCAAACAAGCTTAAAATCCAGATGGACTCCCCCACCGCCCACCTCATCAACAACGGCAATGGCAGCAGCAGCGGCGGCGGCGCTAACATGCTGCCCGGAGGTCTTGGTGCTGGTTTCACCGCCATTCAGAACCAGGAGATGCAGAACCCGCACCAGAACCCGAGCGGCTCCGCGTCCCCGACCCTGCCCGTGTTCGGAACCCCGTGGTCCGTGCAAACAAGCTCGCCGCCGCCACCCGTCACGAACTCCGCAAATCCGAACCACTCGAACCCGCTGAACCAGGTCCACAGCGCCGAAGCCGACAGCGGCTTCTACCCGGGGATCCCTTCCTCGGTTAACCCGGCGTTTTTCCAGAGTTTTTCGCCGGTGTCAGCTAATCCCTGCGCGGGGGTTAATGTGCATGGCTTCGGCGGCCCGTTCTCCCCGCAGATCAGCGTGCCCCCGCCGCAGCAGAGCCGGAGGAGCCCCGGCAGTCCCCAGATGCACCACCACCACCAGGGCGCGTTTCTCCAGCAGCGGAATAACTACAACCACCACCAGGTGCGCGTCTCCTACCGTCCCCCTTTACCTGGCTACTAATGCATTGTTGGCAATAATGCGTAATGCGCAAATATGAACAAAAACGACAAATTTGTTGTACGGCAGTTTCAGCCACTGTCATTGTCGTGATTCACTGTAGTTCACCGTGGGACGGGTTTATTTTTTTTTTGGGGGGGGGGGGGGGGGTTGGGGGTGGCAAACGGACATGGCGGTTCTGGATCATACAATGGGATGCGCGCGCGTAGCCACTACTGCATAAATCATCCCGAAGCGAATTCCAAGCCTGATGCGGAATTTTAAAGTGGCCCTCTTGCTCCTACTGTCCGGCGCTGCGCCCAAAATCAGCTGCAGAACTGCGGAGCTTTGCGCATCCTTCCTTGAAAACGAGGAGGGGCACGGGAGGAGTGTGTGTGTGTATGCGTGTGTGCGCGCGCGCGCACGCGTTTGCATGTGATTAATGCACAATGCCGGCTTTGTACAAGCCGCCTCCTCGGGTCTCCCTTTCACGTATTTAATTCCCGAACCCTTTTAGCCCCCTCCTGTTCGCCACTGCGTCCGTCCGCTGATGGCGTTAGAAAACCGGTCACATGATGTCCCTGAAATAACACGGCCCGCAGGATTAAGCGAACGTGGAGAGCCGGGCTAAAAATAGAACGGCGATGAGCACGAGAGGAAGATGCGGCGAAAGGAAGGACTCATGAATGAATACGCACACACACACATTATATATATATACATATATATGAATTAGGTATGTATTTTGTCACCATCAATGTTTATATAAGAAGAAACCTCATTCAGAACATGACGCACAAGCACACACGCACACATACACACACATACACACAAGCACATACATGCACACATACATACACACAAGCACATACATGCACACTCACACACACACACATACACGCACACACACATACACATAAGCACATACAAACAAACATACACACGTATACACACATACATGCACACACACGTGCACACTCACAGACCTTTTACTAAATTACAAGGATTTTAGTTGTTTTCTGGTAACTGCTGGAGCTGTGAGAATTACACAATACGAGGCAAACGGTGAGGGAGAAAGAAGGCGCGAGAGAGAGAGAGAGGGAGGGAAAGAGAGGGAGAGAGAGAGATGGAGAGAGGGAGAGACAGGGAGATGGGGAGAAAGGAGGCAAGAGGGAGGGAGACAGAGAGAGAGGGGAGAGAGGGAAAGAGATAGAAGGCAAGGGGAGACAGGGAGAGTGTGGTTGTGGCAGCAGTGGGATTGTGGCAGCAGTGGGGTTGTGGCAGCAGTGGGATTGTGGCAGCAGTGGGATTGTGGCAGCAGTGGGATTGTGGCAGCAGTGGGATTGTGGCAGCAGTGGGATTGTGGGAGCAGTGGGATTGTGGCAGCAGTGGGATTGTGGCAGCAGTGGGATTGTGGCAGCAGTGCGATTGTGGCAGCAGTGTGGTTGTGGCAGCAGTTTGGTTGTGGCAGCAGTGGGATTGTGGAGCAGTGGTGTGAGCAGTGGGGTTGTGGTTGTGGCAGCAGTGGGGTTGTGGCAGCAGTGCGATTGTGGCAGCAGTGGGATTGTGGGAGCAGTGGGGTTGTGGCAGCAGTTTGGTTGTGGCAGCAGTGCGATTGTGGCAGCAGTGGGATTGTGGCAGCAGTGGGGTTGTGGCAGCAGTGGTTGTGGCAGCAGTAACTGGGCGATAGGTGGCAGCAGTGCGATTGTGGAGCAGTATGGTGTGGCGCGCTGGCAGCTCGCGGTGGCCTAGGGCGCCAGCGTCTAGACGTCTAGACGCGAAGGCGGTCATTAAGTCCGTGGCCGACGCCCTCCTTAAGTATACGGCCTGGCTGTCTGGAGGCCTGGAGCGTGGTGCAGGGTGTGTCCTGGGGCGCCTGTGTAATTAAGGATGGCACCTCTGTGTGTGCAGATTACCCGTGTGTCTGTGTCTGTGTGTGAGTTTGAGTGTGTGTGTGTGTGTGTGAGTTTGAGTGTGTGCGTGTGTGCATGTTTTTGTGTGTCTGTGTGTATGTGTGTGTGTATGAGTGTGTGAGTGTGTGCATGTGTGTGTGTGTGTATGAGTGTGTGTTTGTCTGTGTGTGTGTGTGTGTGTGTATGTGTGCACACACACACTTTAAGTTTCTTCTTTTCACCAGCCCTGCCTCTCGCTCTCTCTCTCTCTGCAGCCGGTGATGAAGCACTCTCCATGGAGCAGTCACCAGAGCAGTGGGTGGAGCTCTGGGGGAGTGTCATGGGGCGGTGTCCATGGGCGTGACCATCGGCGTGGGGGGGGGATGGGCGTGCCTGGCCCCCTCAGCCAGATCTCCCCCATGAAGAAGCCCTTCTCCAGCAACGTCATCGCTCCTCCGAAATTTCCCCGCCCCGCCAACTCCCTGGGGCCCAAGTCCTGGATGGAGGAGAATCTCTTTCGCACGGACAACAACAGCAACTCACTGCTCCCCCTACAGGTGAGACATGACAATAGCAGCCACGCACTGATGCCCCCTACTGGCCATGCCCAACTGCAACAGCCACACACTCCTCTCTTCGTTTCTGAAGCTCGCTTCCCGGTCTTGCTGAGAGGCATTGCTCACAGGCGACACCGCGGTCGGCTCCAGTGCAGGTGTTTCAGCCACCCGTTTCAATGTAGGTCAACGGTACCAAAACAGTCAAAGTACAAAGTCAATCAGTAATGTTTTGCATCACTGCCGAGTCACTGTACCTCACACGCTTAGTGGACGACTCGAACCCGGCCCAGACTTCATGCCCATATAAGGCTATCCTTTGTTCTCTATTGCTCCTGGCTCCAATTTGTACAACATGGCGGCGCCCAAAATTTCTCTTCCGCAGTTTCACAACACCAAGCCCATGGAGAGTTTTGTAACAGCATCAAAAAGGAATTACGGTGAGAGTCAGTGAAGTAAAGGCGGGACAGAGACCTGTGGGTGAGCTGTGTGCTGTCTGAGTGATGCAGTGAGAGTGAATGAATTATTGATGGGATAATAACTGGGCGCGGTTTTCACAAAGAGGAAATGGCCGACGGGTGAGGTCCTCACACAGCTCAGCACGCCGGAGGGAGGGAGGAAGATGAGATGAGAATTCAGAAAATGTTTAAATATGGAAAATAAAGGGGGTGGGGAGGGGGTTGGGCTGTGCCCCCCCCCCACAGACACGCACACACACACACGCACGCGCACACACACACACACACACACACTGCTCAGCTGTAACTGTTTTCAATTTATAGGGTGATAAAATATATATTAAATCTGGAAACACGAAAAATCTCATGTGCACAACCATACACACTTTGAGTGAGTGTGTGTGTGTGCGCGCGTGTGTGTGTGTGTGCGCGTGTGTGCGTGTGCGTGTGTGTGTGAGTGTGTGAGCGCGTGTGCCCCCCCACAGACACGCACACACACACACACACACACACACACACACACACGCACGCGCACACACACTCACACCTGAGCAGTGTGAAAAATCTGAGTTCCACAAGAATGGGAATCATTCATTCTCTTTTACAGCACACACACACACACAGATACACCCTCATACACACACACATGCACACGCACACCTACGCACTGATAGAAATTCATATACCTTTGTGTACTGGGTCCACCTCTGCCGCTTGTGTAAGGTTTTAGACATTCTGGAACCTAACCACACTCAGGAATCCATGGGCATTCTGGAATCAGTGCGCATTCTGGAATCAGTGCGCATTCCGGAATCAGCGCGCATTCCTGAATCAGCGCACATTCCGGAATCAGCGCACATTCCGGAATCAGTGCGCATTCTGGAATCAGTGCGCATTCCGGAATCAGCACGCATTCCTGAATCAGCGCGCATTCCGGAATCAGCATGCATTCCTGAATCAGCGCGCATTCCAGAATCAGTGACTCGGCTCATAAACGCTGAAACGGTCAGCTCAGCGTTTTCTCTTTAACCCCCCCACCCCCCCCCCACCCCCACCCTCCACCCAGGACCGCTCCCGGATGTATGACAGCCTGAACATGCACTCTCTGGAGAGTTCTCTGATCGACATCATGAGAGCGGAGCAGGACCCAATGAAGGGTGAGCATGTGAATGGGACCGCCTTTTTTCGCCACTGTTTTGCGTCCGTAATATATCAGAACAGATACGAGCCTTAGAGTGTGAGGGGAATAGACAAGAAGGGACAGAAATGTGCGCTGTGTTGAACTGTGTACCCATGTTTTTTCTGTACTAAAAGTAACTCATTAGCCTGCTGGATAAGGCCTAAGGATGGCTTTGGTGTAGAGGTGTAGCCAGACTAGGTTTGGTGTAGAGGTGTAGCAGGGCTGGGTTTGGTGTAGAGGTGTAGCAGGCTGGGTTTGGTGTAGAGGTGTAGCAGGCTGGGTTTGGTGTAGAGGTGTAGCAGGGCTGGGTTTGGTGTAGAGGTGTAGCAGACTGGGTTTGGTGTGGGTTTGGTGTAGAGGTGTAGCAGGGCTGGGTTTGGTGTAGAGGTGTAGCAGGCTGGGTTTGGTGTGGGTTTGGTGTAGAGGTGTAGCAGGCTGGGTTTGGTGTAGAGGTGTAGCAGAGCTGGGTTTGGTGTAGAGGTGTAGCAGGCTGGGTTTGGTGTAGAGGTGTAGCAGGCTGGGTTTGGTGTAGAGGTGTAGCAGGCTGGGTTTGGTGTAGAGGTGTAGCAGGGCTGGGTTTGGTGTAGAGGTGTAGCAGGACTAGGTTTGGTGTAGAGGTGTAGCAGGCTGGGTTTGGTGTAGAGGTGTAGCAGGCTGGGTTTGGTGTAGAGGTGTAGCAGAGCTGGGTTTGGTGTAGAGGTGTAGCAGGACTAGGTTTGGTGTAGAGGTGTAGCAGGCTGGGTTTGGTGTGGGTTTGGTGTAGAGGTGTAGCAGGCTGGGTTTGGTGTAAAGGTGTAGCAGGCTGGGTTTGGTGTAGAGGTGTAGCAGGCTGGGTTTGATGTAGAGGTGTAGCAGAGCTGGGTTTGGTGTAGAGGTGTAGCAGAGCTGGGTTTGGTGTAGAGGTGTAGCAGAGCTGGGTTTGGTGTAGAGGTGTAGCAGGCTGGGTTTGGTGTAGAGGTGTAGCAGGGCTGGGTTTGGTGTAGAGGTGTAGCAGGTTGGGTTTGGTGTAGAGGTGTAGCAGGCTGTGTTTGGTGTAGAGGTGTAGCAGGCTGGGTTTGGTGTAGAGGTGTAGCAGGGCTGGGTTTGGTGTAGAGGTGTAGCAGGGCTGGGTTTGGTGTAGAGGTGTAGCAGGCTGTGTTTAGTGTAGAGGTGTAGCAGGCTGGGTTTGGTGTGGGGCAAGCGGCCGCAGCTGTTTGTACGCAGGACAGATGGATCTGTCACAGACTGTAATTCACAGAGAAACAAATGAAGGGGACTAAATTTAGAGCTGGTGTCACACTCACGCACAAGGTGTGAGCAGTTTGCAGGGAGGATGTCTGCAGCCTTATGGTGTGTGAGTGTGTGTGTGTGTGTGTGTGTGTGTGTGTGTGGATACTATGAGTGTGTGTGAGGGATAGTGTCGGTATGTGTGTATGACTGAGGTTATATGTGGATTGTGTGTGAGTGCACGTGGGTGATTGTGTGTGTGGTTTATTTGGAATTGATGCAGAAGACATAGCTGCGATATTGACTGTAGATTATAGGGAGAACAGGCCGCTCATCGGTTGCTCATATCCACAGTGTGCTGTAAGAGGCTCTTCCTTTTACAGTCCTCTGACAGACTGGACTTTACAGGAGCCATCAGAAACTAGGGCTCGACTTGGCCCAGCTTGCCTGTGTTTGAGTCCACGTGCTCCAGATCTCAACATGCATGTGCTCCCCTCATATACACAGAGACATGGTTCATGCTATAGCCAATGTTCAGGAACAGCCCAGTATTCAGACTTGGTCATGTGACAGGGTATGTTTCCATCATATCCTATTCATCCGGAGACCAGGTCATGTGACAGGGGTTCTCACACCTCACCATGTTCATCCTGAGACCCAGTCATGTGACAGGGTGCTCACACCTCCCCCTGTTTGGCCTCAGATCAGGTCATGTGACAGGGGTGCTCACACCTCCCCCTGTTTGGCCTCAGATCAGGTCATGTGACGGGTGCTCACACCTCCCCCTGTTTGGCCTCAGATCAGGTCATGTGACGGGGGTGCTCACACCTCCCCCTGTTTGGCCTCAGATCAGGTCATGTGACAGGGGTGCTCACACCTCCCCCTGTTTGGCCTCAGATCAGGTCATGTGACAGGGGTGCTCACAGCTCACCCTGTTCTCTCTCTCACTCTAGGGCGCATGGGATACCCTCACCCCGGACCAGACAGCCTTCTCATGCTGAATGGTAAACCACTCTCTTCTCCTCCAATCGTTGTTTGCTTCTGTTGTCACCTCAAACCAACTGATTTGCATGAAGTATTCTATATGCAAATTATTCGTACAGTGCGGGCTCAGGAAACTTGGATCAAACTGCCAAACGAGGCATTGCAGTTCAAATATGAACCAAAATTCTGCAGTTACACAACCTATTTCTCACCTCACCAATGTTTTCAGAAACATATTTTAGTGGACCATTTGGGTGGAACATGAGAGAGTTCATGAACAGGACGCCATGTTACTCTGGTTTGAAAAGTGTTGGGCCGAAACCAATCAAATGCCGGCACACACTCTGTCCCCCTAATCACCCCCTATATTTGATTGGTTGCACAATCCATCCACCTCATCACCCCTACATTTGATTAGTTGCACAATCCATCCACCTCATCACCCCTATATTTGATTGGTTGCACAGTCCATCCACCTAAACACCCCCTATATTTGATTGGCTACACAACTAGCCTTGAATTCCCGCCAATTTAAATTCTGCGAGTTGTTACTGCAAAAGAGAATCGAGTCCTCAGTCGGCCAACCTGGTTAAAAAACCTCACAGCGCTCTCTCAGGTAGCATTAGCTTGCAGGTGTTAGCCCACAGTGCTAGCAGCTGATCCACTGAAGTGTACTTATCACACGTGCAGCTATGACTGCCGTAAGCTGTAAGCAAAACTGTGCAAAGATATGCGGATGGTGACAGTGTTCTTGTGCTGTGGGGGTGTGATCAGTGCAGGCTTGGTTCTGCGGGGCTTTGCTCTTGAGGTGTTCTGTTCTGTGAGATTCGCCGCCGTTTTGCCGCGGGGTCTTTGTGGTTTCCAGGTGGGTTTCTGTCTGCCAGCAGGGCTGTCACGGTCACCACATAACCGTCATACCGACGATTACAAAAACCGTAGGGTTAAATTACCATCAACACGATGACGGGTTCCACCTTCTGTTCCTTCTTGAGAACTCAGAATTTTGTGCTTTCTGTTGCATTTTTTGAGTTCCCTCAAGTAACAGAGGAAGTGTATGCCCAAGCATCAGCTTAGTGAGTAATACTGAGGGTGATGGTTTTAAGTGTCTTGCAGATAATAGGTTACACATAGCTAAAAATGGCTCCAAGAAGACAGGGAAAAATCCAGACTATCCAAAAATAGCAAAGCTGTCCTTTGCAGGTGCTCATGGGGGATCTGTGCCCAGGGCCCGACTTCCTGACTGTTAAAATGTGCTCTGTGCTTTATTCACATGCAGCAAGGAGTTATGGGAGACGGCGAGGTAAAGCTCTTCTAGTGATTGGCTGTCTGAGCACGTAGCATTGCAGTGCCTGGCCTGTTCTGTGTGTGGATGTGTGTGTGTGTGTGTGTGTGCATGGATGTGTGCAGGTGCGTGCGCCTGTGTGTGTGTGTGTGTGTATGGATGTGTGTGTGCCTGTGTGTATGTGCATGTCTGTGTGTGTGTGTGAGTATATGTGCATGTGTGTGTGCACATGTGCGTGCCTGTGTGTGTGTGTGTGTGTGTGGGTGTGTTCATGCGTGCGCTGTGCCTGTATGCTTTCTGTGTGAATGTGTTTTTGCGGGCTTTGCGTGTGTGTGTGTGTGCGTGTGTGTTGTTCATGTGCGTGCACACGCGTGTAACGCATCAGACACCCCCCTCCCTCCCTCAGGTCGCTCCTCCCTGTTCCCCATTGACGACGGTCTCCTTGACGATGGTCACGGTAACCAGGGAGTCCCCGGGGGCCTGCAGCAGAACGGCGAGCGCACGGAGCGCTTCTCCCGCAAGGTCTTCGTCGGGGGTCTTCCTCCCGACATCGATGAAGGTGAGCTGTGGCGGGGTCGGGGATCAGGGCTCTGCCTCGCCCCCCCCCATCCCCCATCCCCTCCCATGTTTTTGCGTTTCACGACCTGGGATTGGGGACTGTGCTTGTCTCACTCGTCCTTCCTCTCCGTTCTCTCACTCTTTCCGCTCTCTCCCTTTCTTCGTTCTCCCTCTCCCTCTCTCTCTCTCTCTCTCTCTCTCTCCGCAGATGAGATCACCACTAGCTTCCGCCGGTTTGGCCACCTGGTGGTGGACTGGCCGCACAAGGCCGAGAGCAAGTCCTACTTCCCCCCGAAAGGTACTGAGCCCCAGGAGCCTCCTCCTGAGACCACCTGGATGACATCATCCGCGGTGGGAGACTGCAGCCGTGTCCAAAGCTGTCTTCTGTCTTCTCTGATCGGCTTCTCTGACTCCAGGGCTTCCCAGTGTCCTCATCCACTCAGAGTTAAACACTCAATCAGTTATGCCTGTACTCACAGAGTAAGAGCACTCACAGAGTTATGTCTACACTCACAGAGTAAGAGCACTCACAGAGTTATGTCTACACTCACAGAGTAAGAGCACTCACAGAGTTATGTCTACACTCACAGAGTAAGAGCACTCACAGAGTTATGTCTACACTCACAGAGTAAGAGCACTCACAGAGTTATGTCTACACTCACAGAGTAAGAGCACTCACAGAGTTATGTCTACACTCACAGAGTAAGAGCACTCACAGAGTTATGTCTACACTCACAGAGTAAGAGCACTCACAGAGTTATGTCTACACTCACAGAGTAACAGCACTCACAGAGCTATGTCTGTACTCGCTGAGTTATAGCTGTCTGCTATAACTGTCTGCGTTTCTTTGACTGAGAGCGTCTGCCAAATGCCCAAACTTCAGCTGTGACCTTTCCCTGGAATGAGCGGAACTGTCCTGCTTGTTGCCTAGGTTACGCCTTCCTGCTGTTCCAGGAGGAGAGCTCTGTGCAGGCCCTGATCGAGGCCTGCCTGGAGGAGGACGGAAAGCTCTACCTGTGTGTGTCCAGCCCCACCATCAAGGATAAACCGGTGAGTTTAACAACGCGTAGCATGGCTTTATCGATGAGATTAATAACACCCATCGCTGCTCCACCGGTGAGATTAACAAGTGAAGGGTGGTCAAATTAAGTGTCTGAGAGCTGGTGTGTGTGTGTGTGTGTGTGTGTGTGTTGGCTGGTTTTCCTCCAGTTTCTCTGAATGGCTTTTCTGTGCAGCTGCATGTGCCAATGCTGGGTCACTCCTGTATTGGGCCACAAGTAAAGATTATCATTGAAGCGACTTGTGCAGTGTGCAGTTATAGCTCATGACTTTATAATGAATAAAAATTTTTTTGAAAGGTTTGAGGCTAATAAAATTGAAGTTGGTCTGAGATAATTCGGGCCTTGGATTGGCCCTTGTCCTGCATCCCTGGTTCTGCTCTCTCTGACCCCCCCTGCTGGTGGTCTGAGGTGCTGTGTTCTGCTCTCTCTGACTCCCCCTGCTGGTGGTCTGAGGTGCTGCGTTCTGCTCTCTCTGACTCCCCCTGCTGGTGGTCTCTCGCACTGCAGGTGCAGATCAGGCCTTGGAACCTGAGTGACAGCGACTTTGTGATGGACGGCTCCCAGCCCCTCGACCCGCGCAAGACCATCTTTGTGGGAGGAGTTCCGCGGCCCCTCCGAGCAGGTAAACCTCCTCCCCTCACAGGTAAAGCCCCTCCCCCTCCCCCTCCCCCCGCAGGTAAAGCCCCACCCCCTGCAGGTAAAGCCCCTCCCCCCGCAGGTAATCATAACCATAACTCGCTCTCTTAGTTTTTGTCCTCTAAAACAACTTCAGTTTTGTCAACTAATACTAGTTTTTGCAGATTCAAATCAGATTCTGCTCACAGCTAACAATGCATCTCCACCCAGCACCTGCTGTATCTCGTCCTGCTTCTGAAGTTAGGAACCTGTGTCTCTCTCTCTCTCTCTCTCTGTTTCCTGGCCTGGGCCCATATTTGGGCCCGTATTGGTAAACCTCCAGGGGGCAGAAGTGCTGATGTAGGAAACCTCACAGGTTCTCCCCCTCTCCCCCCCCCCCCCCCCCCCCCCCCGCAGTGGAGCTGGCGATGATCATGGACCGGCTGTACGGGGGCGTGTGCTACGCCGGGATCGACACCGACCCGGAGCTGAAGTACCCGAAGGGGGCGGGGCGAGTGGCCTTCTCCAATCAGCAGAGCTACATCGCCGCCATCAGCGCCCGATTCGTCCAGCTGCAGCACGGGGACATCGACAAGCGGGTGAGAGGCCACGCCTCCTAATCTGAGACTGTGAGAGAGAAAGAGAGGGAGGAGGGGGGGAGAGAGAGAGAGGGAGGAGGAGGGGGGAGAGAGAGAGAGAGAGAGAGAGAGAGGAGGAGGAGAGAGAGAGAGAGAGAGAGAGGAGGAGGAGAGAGAGAGAGAGAGAGGAGGGGGAGGGAGAGAGAGAGAGAGACTTTTTGACTTTGACTTTTAAAACCCCGTTTATTGTTGATCACACAATCTTAATCACTTTGCAGCCCCAAAGAGAGAGAGAGAGAGAGGGAGGAAGGAAGGAGAGAGAGAGAGGAAGGAGAGAAAGGAGGGGTGGGAGGAAGGAGAGGGAAAGAAGAAGGAAAGAGAGAGAGAGAGAGAGAGGAAGAGAGAAGGAAGGTTTGGTGGAGGGAAGTCATTGGGAGGTGTTCTGTAATTCTCTACATTCCTTGTCCAGTGTACGCAGATGCACTGTCTTCCCTCCGTCACCATGGGAACTGCTTTTTAATCTGTTTTATCCCATCCCTGTGTTTCATTAAAATGGAAAATGATTTCTCTGGGGAGATGAATATGCAATTGGTGTTAAAAAAAAAATAAAATAAAATCATATAATTTTGCCTTTAGTTTGTTATTCAGATTGGTGGAGGGGCGGCGGAACTCAGTCAGGCAGAACCCCATTGTTAATCAGATTTTTTTTGTTGTTGCGGTGATTGGTTGCTTCGGTTAACCCCCGCCCCCCCCCCCCCACCGCCCCACCCAGCTGCAATCCAAATGCTTCACAACCCGCCAGCCTGGAATAATTACTAGCCATACACAATTTAATTTCCCTTTTCACTCAACTGGAAGCAATTTTTTTTTTTGTGCTCGGCTCAGTTTTATTATATTTTTTCCGTGCTGTTCTCCACCAATCAAAGCAGGGAAATAAAAGCTGCTGTTCACTGTAAGAGTGTCCTGGCGCGACTTACAGCGGAGTGGTAATTAGCTCTCTCTCTCTCTCTCCCTCCCTCCCTCCCTCCCTCTCAGGTGGAGGTGAAGCCCTACGTGCTGGACGATCAGCTGTGTGATGAGTGCCAGGGGGCGCGCTGCGGGGGCAAGTTTGCGCCCTTCTTCTGCGCCAACGTGACCTGCCTGCAGTACTACTGCGAGTACTGCTGGGCTGCCATCCACTCCCGCGCCGGCCGCGAGTTCCACAAGCCGCTGGTCAAGGAGGGCGGGGACCGCCCCCGCCACATCTCCTTCCGCTGGAACTGAGGGGGCGGAGCCAGGCCCAGGCCCCGCCACACTCCTTCCGCTGGAATGAGGGGGAGCAGGCCAGGCCCGCCACATCTCCTTCCGCTGGAACTGAGGGGGCGGAGCCAGGCCCAGGCCCCGCCACACCTCCTTCCGCTGGAACTGAGGGGGCGGAGCCAGGCCCAGGCCACGCCACACCTCCTTCTGCTGGAACGAAGGGGGCGGGCCAGGCCAAGGCCACGCCACATCTCTTCTGCTGGAACCAGAAAGGAGCTGGTCCCAACAAAATAAGGCACTCTCTCACCTGCTATCACACACACACACACACACCACACACACACACACAACACACACCACACACACATGCACACACACACACACACCACACACACAGCCACACACACACGCAACACACACACACACACACACACCACACACACACACACACACACACACAAACACACACACACACACATCACACACACACACACACACACTACACACACACATGCACACACACACACACAACTGCACACACACCACATCCACACACACACCCACACCACACACATCTCAGCCAATAACATTATTTATGTGAACTTTTACTCCTTTCAGATGTGGTGGAAAATAGACATTGTATTTTGTGCAAATTATTTTCTCAATGTGAGATTTCTGGTTCTCTTTGAGAATGTTTAATTGCATGGGGCAGTGTTTTCTGCTGCTATCGCCTTACCCCCTCGCCCCAGTCCTCGCCCCAAGTCCCCCGCCCCACGCCCCCCATGCCTCCCCACCCCCCCACCCCATGCCCCGAGCCCCACCCCACCGCCCCACCCCCCGAGCAGGGAGGGAATTGTGCACTTATTCCAGGAAAGCCCCAATACTTAGCTTTCTCAGTTCTGCCCCAAGTCATTTAACCAAAGGTAGCCAAGCACAGAAAGCAAAGCTGAAGCATTTCTGCCACAAAACAAATCTTTATTTTTTAACCTTACTGTTTGCTGTGTATTCTTATCGGAAAAAAAACCGTAGGGTTCTGCTCTCCATTATGACCTGCAAAAAAATAATACCTCATTATTATTATTATGATCATTATTGGTATTATGAAATAAATAGATCCGGTTTGTTATAAGCTGTACTAAACATTTTAATCACAAGCTATATTAGAAGCTTTGCTGCTATAAGTGATATATGAATAATATCTACAGTAAAGGTGTTATATTTAATGCCGTCTATGAATACAGGTTGTGAAAGACAACCTGCACTGGGAGTTGAAATGCAGTTGATGCACACACATGCGGACACACACACTCGTGTACACACACATGCGGACACACACACTCGTGTACACACACATGCAGACACACACACTCGTGTACACACACATGCAGACACACACTCGTGTACACACACATGCACACTGACATGCACTCATACACGCATGCGCACACACAAACACACACACACACACAGACATGCACGCATACACGCACACACACACTGACTCGCACACAAACACGTTCTCAACTGCCGTAAGAGATCAAAATGTGAAGAAAAATAACCTGCATGTTTATGTGTGGAAAACAAATGCATGCACTATAGAAATTAATGACAGAATTTAGGTTAAAAAAAAGAAAGAAAAAAACATAATCAATTACATGAAATATTTATATTACAGAAGGACATTAAGACTTTACATAGCATGAACAAAAACGACACAATTATAAATGAAAAGACTAAACGTAACGATAAAAAAATAGGAAGTAAATCCTTGCATGCCTGCGTGTGATCCTCCTGGGAGTGTCCCGAGTAGCAGTCATTACCCCCCCCTCCCCCCTCCCCCCCCCGCGACCCTGCGGCCCCCGTGACTCCCGCGACCCTGCTCCCGGAGTGGGACGGGCGGAGTGGTCGCCTGTACACTGTAGTGTTCGTGTTGTTTTGTGCTCCGTGGGTCCGTTCGGTGTGGATTGAGGTTCTCAGTGTCGTTCTGTCTTAGATGTCGACGAAATTGAACTCAAATAAGCCGCCATGTTCCCCTCGGCCTGGGCGCTCAGTCACCTCTGGGGGAGCAGACTGTCAGCGAGGCTTCTCCATTGCAAGGTAGTCCTGGCAGGCTGTTAGGGTGGGGTAGGGAGGGGTAGGGAGGGCAGGCTGTTTGGGTGGGGTGGGGAAGGCTGTTTGGGTTGGGTAGGGTATGAAGGGGAGGACAGCCGGTTTGGGGGGGTAGGGAGGGGTAGGGAGGGCAGGATGTTTGGGTGGGGTAGGGTGGGGTAGGGAGGGCAGGATGTTTGGGTGGGGTAGGGAGGGGTAGGGAGGGCAGGATGTTTGGGTGGGGTAGGGTATGAAGGGGAGGACAGCCGGTTTGGGGGAGGGGATGTTTGGGTGGGGTAGGAGGCAGGGTGGGTGGGTGCGACGGCTGTTTGGGTGGGGTAGGGAGGGCAGGCTGTTTGGGTGGGGTAGGGAGGGCAGGCTGTTTGGGTGGGGTGCGGACGGCAGGCTGTTTGGGTGGGGTAGGGAGGACAGGGAAGGGTGGAGTATGATTTATGTTTGCGTTAATGCCATAGTCAGCGTAACACACCGTGATTAGACACGCGCTGATGCTTTGCAACGTTAAAAAAGAGCGTCCAGACTTTCATTGGAACAACAACAACAACAAATCTAAATGTATGATCTGTCCACGCAGAGGGAAAATGTCTGGACTGAGGTTGTATGGTGAGGTTTTGGCTTAGAAATCCACTGACCAGACAGCCATAGAAAATTCCGCGCTCTTATTTTGTCTAATTCCCAAGTTCTAACTTTAGTAAGGAGAATTATCCATCCACGTTGTATAGTGATGTCAGCGTTGTACGTCTTCTGACAGTGAGTCTGTGGATGTTGCTGTGGGTGGGTAGTCGGTGTTGAGTGTGGGCAGTCGACTAACCTGCTGGTTTTGTACTGTAGTCCTGTGTTTCATGTCAAAGTTTGCTGTCAAAGTTGGTTGTGATTCAGACTTTTAACGTGTACTGTCACTAATCTGTTCAGGAGGTGGGATTTGAAGATTTTTTTTCTTTAAGTGTATTATGAGTGTATAAAATTATTTATGTATTCTATCCCGAGTCTTCTTTAGTCCGTTTGGACTGTTTGTGATGTACTGTTAATTTGTAGAGAACCTCCTCCCCAACACTAATTTATTTGTTTTTTTCTTGTTTTGTAATGTTCGGTTGGGTTTTAAAGAATATATTTCAAACGATTTATATATTTTTTAAATTTGTTTTGTTTTTACTGTATCAATGCATTTCCAAAATCACTTTATTTTTTTCAGATCTTCTACGTATTTTATAATTAATTCTACAAAATGATTTAAAGAAACTTTATTTTTTTTCGTAATAAGTTATTTAAAAGTTCCTGAGGAAAAGGCCTCTGGGACAGTTTTTTCTATGTAAATGAAAGTAGGTCATTTAATATATCTAATATATAGAAAAATATATGTGTAATATATGTAAGGGCAAAGAATGATTACAGACTCGAAGGGCTTTGCAGAGCTGACGACAGGAACAAACCACATGACTAAAAACGGCCGCCTCATTGGTGGATTCACGGGAGAGAGTGTGTGGGAGTGTGAGAGCACAGGCCTATTAATCTACTTGATGTCCCAAAAATCTCCTGGACTTTTCTCTCTGGTCCTCCCTGCCAGATGGTGGCGCTCTCAGTGGGCATTGAATTTATAACTGCTGTCCTCTCTCGTCAGGTGACGGAGAAGGAAGAAATCACCCTTTGGACTGTATATCACATTTACAAGCTTATTTATTATTATTATTATTTAAATTTTTTAGGACGGTACATAACATGTACCCTTTAAATGTTGAACACTTGCTGCATCTGGTTTGTTCCCATAAAGTACGGTACTTTTTTTTAATAGGCATGTATTGGCTTTGCTCCACCCACTCTGAATGCGTGTGGTTCTGTTGGAAATAAGCGAGAAAAACAGCATTTCTAAATTCATGCAATTACATATACATTGATGTGTTAATATATACATTCTAAATGTATGTGGCCTGTTTTATTTAAGAGGAAGGAATCGTTCGGTTTTATGTTACTTTAATGGAAGACACTTGAGATTCCCCCCCTGCTGTTATCTAGCCAAGGCAGGTTTCTCCTCAAAGATACTACGAAACTTGAATATAACACATTTTGAACGGCTGACTAAGCTAAACTCTGTGTTGTGACGTGCAATACTGTTTCTAATGTTTGTATAAAAAAGTAAGAATAACAGTGTAAACCTTTTTAATGCAGATTTATTTTTTTCATTGCATATTTTGCAGATTTATTATCCACGGTGTCATTTTTTACAGTTGGAAAAGAAACCCCTTTTTGTCATTGCGACTATTTTTAAATCCAGATATCTTTGTACTGATGTAAATGATTGTAGTTATTTTGGATAGTGTTTTGCTAACAAAAGGAGAGAATTTTTCATGCATATTTTTATTTTGTTTTGTTTCTTGTTTTAATCAGTTTTTCAATTTCATTATTTTAATAGTAGCTAAATATTTGGAATAATTTTTCATATTCTGTGTCATTAACATTATTTTGTATTTTTATGTGGAAATAAAAATATATATAATTTTATGATGCTAATTGCTAAGATTTTATTTTATGTTGAATTATTTTTGGAGCTAAAATCTTTGTAATATTGTTAAAGTAACTAGTTTCTAAATCAGAGTTTGTGTATAGATTCACACAACTGGTTGACGAAGTGCTTGGACTGTAATTATTACTGAATGGTTCTTTGATATGCAAATTAATATCATGTTGATTTTTATTTTTGTTTTGTATTTAAATGGGGTGTTAATCTTATTTCTTTCATTTCCTAAATAAAGACCCATTCTGTTTGGACACAAGATGACCACTTTTCCCAGTTATTTGACCAGCCTTTCCCCCCAGATGTGCGGCCCCCTCAGCCCTTGATAGGGGGCATGTCCTAGTGTATTCAGGAGAGCCATGCAGATCGTGAACATTAGCCTGTTTTTTTTATTTCTGTAATCTGACAGGGAACGTCATTTTTGAGCTAACCGCCGCAAAGTAAGCCTTCGATGGTCATGTGATCATTCAGTGAAAGGACAGCATATGAGGCCGTCAGGACCTGCAGTTATAGTAGACAGCGTGTTTATGATGACATCCTGTGGACAGAGGCGGTACTGCAGTCTGTTATTTTTCATCTTAATCCGCAGTTCCTACATGCTAACCGCTAACAGCCAAGAGGGCTGGGAGGACTAAAAATGGAGGAGCTACAATTTGGGGGAAAGGGGAGGGGCTCCAGTATTGAGAACAGGGAGGGGCTACAGTTTGAGGTGGGGAAGGGGCGGAGCTACAGTGAGGTGGGGGTAGTGGTCTGCATGGACACAAAGATAACTTTGGTAAGAACATCTTAAGAATAAACAGTTCAAATACATAAGCTTGTTAATGTATAACTCAGACTCCTCTATCCTGTGTTCATAGTTTTTTCCAATCCTGTCCCCCTGTTGGATGTGATTTTCTCAGCTTGTTCCACGAGAACACGTCAGCACGTTCGCTCACACTGGAGCCCGGTCCGGTCGGTGCTGATGTCACTTCCTGGCAGAGGCACAGAGGGAACACATGGCAGCAGCTTGCCTTGATTACGGCCAATGAGGCGTTTAATGGTGACCTGGCGCGGCCCTTCCCTGTGAGATCCGCCGCCGCGTGCGTGCCTGTGAAGAGCTCCCCTTCCGCTTGTTCCCTCTGCAGCAATCCTGCTCCGTACGCCCCAGACAGATGTTCCATCGCCAGGGCCAAAGCCCCCCCCCCCCCCCCCGGGTACTGCATCAGCACGGCCGCCACAAAGCTACAAAACTGGCTTCGTAACGGGACGTGTTTTCACTGGGCGTCACAGGAACCCGCGCAGATCTGTGACTCTGACAAGGCAAAGAGAGTCAACTGTTTATCGATCTCCATTATGATAAAGACAAAGGTTATCCCCCCCCCTCCCCCTCCCCCTCCCCCTCCCCGGCGTGTAGAGCACTGAGCTCACTATAGCCCTCGTGTTTCAGTTTCTTTCACTGAGTAGTATGAGTCATATGGGTTGTAAAAATTAATGTGCTTTCAAAAACATTTTTTTCCCTCTATTTCCCTCTTTCCCTCTCTCTCTCTCTCTTTCTGTGTGAGGGTGTCTGCACTTTCCACACCCTCAATCCCTACAGCAGATGTTCAGATGGCAGCTGGAGCTGCTCCACCCCCCTCCCCCAGAACTGGATGGGACGGGGGTGTGGGAACGGTATGGTTCTACTGGGCACTGTGTGGGAAACGAGTCTGCATGTTAAACAGCCTGTACGCTAATGAGCTCGTGCGCTAATGACCCTGGAAGACAATGAGCCAGTGTTAGCGGCTACGTGTTCAGGGGTAGCGGCTACGTGTTCAGGGGTAGCGGCTACGTGTTCAGGGGTAGCGGCTGCGTGTTCAGGGGTAGCAGCTGCGTGTTCAGGGGGCCCACTGCGTGTTCAGTGATGTCTGTGTGTTCAGGGGTAGCAGCTGCGTGTTTAGGGTAGCGGCTGCGTGTTCAGGGTAGCGGCTGCGTGTTCAGGGGTAGCGGCTACGTGTTCAGGGGTAGCGGCTGCGTGTTCAGGGGGCCCACTGCGTGTTCAGTGATGTCTGTGTGTTCAGGGGTAGCAGCTGCGTGTTCAGGGGTAGCGGCTGCGTGTTCAGGGTAGCGGCTGCGTGTTCAGGGGTAGCGGCTGCGTGTTCAGGGTAGCGGCTGCCTGTTCAGGGGTAGCGGCTGCCTGTTCAGGGGGCCCACTGCGTGTTCAGGGGGCCCACTGTGTTAATGACTTTGTGCTCATGAGCCGGTGTTGGGTTACCTATGCTCTGTGTTAGCGAGTCGGGGTGTTAAGGTGAGTAAGGCAATGCTCCTGCACGTTGGGCTGGACGAGGAAACCGGTGGTGGGTGGATGTAGCACAGGGCAGGCTGAGCGCCAGGACGAGTGGGGGGGGGGGTGCTCTGTGAGATTACGCAGACGACGCGGGCGAAAGCGCAGGAGAAGGACCCGATTACCATTCGGCATGCACAGAGACCGGAGAACACCTGCGTCTGCGCTGCATGAGGAAAAGCAGGGGAGAAATGCAGGGAGAGAGGGAGAGGGGGAACAGAGGAGCAGAACGACGGAGGGGGGAGTAAGGAGGGAGAGAAAGGAGAGGGAGACAGAGAGAGAAAGGGGAAGAGAGAGGAGGGAGAGGGAGAGAGACAGAGCGGGATGTTTGAGAAGAGCGCTCAGTTCTGCAGCCAGCTGCACAGCTGCAGTCTGATTGGTTGATTAGTCCCAGGTGAACGGGACAGGTGAAAGGACCCCCACACCCCACCCTCACAGAGAAGGTAAGAGTCACACGTTTGGTTTTAATGAGAGATGTTATGACCAAGCGGCGGTGGTGTTAAGTTGAGCTGCAGGGGGAGGTTTGGCAGGGTTAGCAGCTGTGGTGTTAAGTTGAGCTGCAGGGGGAGGTTCAGCAGGTTTAGCGGCTGTGGTGTTAAGCTGAGCTGCAGGAGAAGGTTCGGCAGGGTTAGCGGCTGTGTTCAGCCCCAGAGCTTTCCTGCGTTGGATCGCTGGCAGATTTGCGACCTTTAAAATCTGCGACGGAACGCGGAGGCACAGGGGTCTCCCCAGCTCGCCTCTAATCTCTGTCTGCGTCGGAAAAACCCGCCGATCGGCGGGTTTCAGACGGGTCGCGCTGTGCGCGTTCCAGACGTGGTTTCAGACGTGGGCCACCGCAGCAGCGCCCGTCAGAGAGGCACTGAAGCCTGGAGTTACTTCAGTACTCCCGGCTGTGCAGAAGGGAGGGTGCGTAAGAACTCCGCTCTGGAGAAGCGCGACTGAGGGGATTCGGGCTGGTGCTGCAGGGCGTGTGCCACTGCTGGCCTAGAAAGGAGCCGTTTGATAATGGAACACAAAGCAGGAGGGGAAGTTCATCCTGGCTCCTCCCCCCTCTACCTGTCCCAACAGGTGCAGAGTTTACAGAGACTGCTTCCATCTGCCATACCCGCTGAGGCTATGTGTTTTTGTGTGTGCTTGTGTGTGTGTGTGTGTGTGTATGTGTTTGTGCATGTCAGTCTGTGTGTGTGTGTGTGTTTGTGCATGTCAGTGTGTGTGTGTGTGTGTGTGCGTGCATCTGTTCAGGCATCTACAGAGAGGGAGAGAGAAAGGGTCCAGTAAGGTCTGGGAGAGAAAGAGAAAAGAGAAAGAGAGAGCAAGAGGCATAAAGGAGAGAGGGAGAGAGAGAGAGGCCAAAAGAAGGAGAGGTTTGAGAGAGAGAGAGTCTGAAAGGAGAGTGGGAGAGAAAGAGAGGCCAAAAGAAGGAGAGAAGGTTTGAAAGAGGGTGAGGTTTGTTGCGTGTGATTGCTCCTTTGAGTAGGACTGCATCCTCTAACAAAGCAGCGTATCCATGGTTACCTGCTCAATGTTTTGCGGGAAACAGGCAGTTCAGACGTAAACAAACATTCCTGCAGGGAGCGGCGCAGGAAGCGGCGATGCGCAGGACACACCTCGCTTTCGCTCTTCCTGCGCAGGACACACGGCGCGTTCGCTCTTCCTGTGAGCAGTGCTTCTCGTGTGTGTGCGCGCAGCAAGCTGAGCGCGGACGCTGCACAGTTTCTCGGACGAGCAGAAATTCCTCGCCTGGCGCGTTTCCCAGGCGACGGGCCCGTTTCCCAGGCGACGGGCCCGTTTCCCGGCCGGAACTCCGCCAGCTGTTTAGGGATGACGTACGGGCCGACAAAGACACGCCCACGCGAAGGCACCACGCGGGAAATGCGGACGGGATCTGCAGTCGCCTGTCGCTCTTTCCCCTTTTCTTTCCCATTTTCTGCAGCCTTACTGCAGCCAGAGTGAACGTGGCATGTCCTCATTAGGGCAGTCATAGTTATAGATCGTGTGTGTATTGTTTCTGAGTCGTTAGAAACATACAACGCCACGTGAGGCTGCAAGGCGCCCAGCTGAGAACCGCAAACGAGCGAGAGGACCGAGTGCTGAAAGCCCTGCAGGGACGCAGAGGAGGGCATAAACTCACTGGCAGCTCTGATGGTGCTCAGCTGCATAAACTCACTGGTGGCTCTGATGGTGCTCAGCTGCATAAACTCACTGGCAGCTCTGATGGTGCTCAGCTGCATAAACTCACTGGTGGCTCTGATGGTGCTCAGCTGCATAAACTCACTGGTGGCTCTGATGGTGCTCAGCTGCACAAACTCACTGGCGGCTCTGATGGTGCTCAGCTGCACAAACTCACTGGCAGCTCTGATGGTGCTCAGCTGCACAAACTCACTGGCAGCTCTGATGGTGCTCAGCTGCACAAACTCACTGGCAGCTCTGATGGTGCTCAGCTGCATAAACTCACTGGCAGCTCTGATGGTGCTCAGCTGCATAAACTCACTGGTGGCTCTGATGGTGCTCAGCTGCATAAACTCACTGGCAGCTCTGATGGTGCTCAGCTGCATAAACTCACTGGCAGCTCTGATGGTGCTCAGCTGCATAAACTCACTGGTGGCTCTGATGGTGCTCAGCTGCACAAACTCACTGGTGGCTCTGATGGTGTTCAGCTGCATAAACTCACAGGTAGCTCTGATGGTGCTCAGCTGCATAAACTCACTGGTGGCTCTGATGGTGCTCAGCTGCACAAACTCACTGGCAGCTCTGATGGTGCTCAGCTGCATAAACTCACTGGTAGCTCTGATGGTGCTCAGCTGCATAAACTCACTGGTAGCTCTGATGGTGCTCAGCTGCTTCAGCTTCTCCAAGAATGCTCACAATGCTAAATATATTATCTCACGCATGACATTCACACTGTCTGCAGATTTACTGAACTCCATCCAACTTCCTGTTTTGGCAGATTCTCTCTCTCCCGTGTTTAGAAATATTTCAGATAGTTTGTCCATTTTTCTCTGTGTTTTGACGGTCTGTGCTTGCCCTCAGGAAAACTATTTGATTTACATAAACACCGGGCCCAAGTGGGACAGATCTGCTCTCTATCTCACCAGTGAGTTTGTCTCCCAGTCAGACACAACCGCGTTCATGAACACAAGCAAACGCACACTGACTCAATCGAGCATGAGCATACAGATGAATATGCACATGCATAACACACATGCAAACACACACATGCATATGCACAGAAACGTGGACCACACGGCAAATGCACACATGCACAAACAAATATGTCCATGCACACGTTCACAAACACACACGCTGTACACACACACTGAGTCCGATGATGTAACTGACAAGCGGCTGATGAGCGCCCCCCCCCCCCCCCCCCCCGCATTCTTACGCAGTTAACAGCGCCATCTAAAGCCGATGGAGCGGCAAAGCCCATCTGCATCTGTCCTCGCCGTACGCCCCCCCCCCCCCACCCCCCGCAGCTCGGGTTTCATCTCACAGCTACCGAGGCGCTTGTGTTATCGCTGAGGTATGCGTTCCACCAGCGTCCGTGACCTGAAACTGCGCAACATCACGCACCGGGTGGGCGTTTGGGGAGGGCGGGGGGGGGGGGTGGCTGGCGTGGGGAGGAGGAGGGGCAGGCGGGGGGGCGGGGGGTGTGTTGGCTTGTTCTTCGCGGGACCCGCTCTGACTGCGAGCAGGGAAACGAGGTTTTCGGTGTGCTTGCTCTCCCCTCTCCAGACGGGACGGAACGCGCGATCCTGTGGCCCGCCGCGGAGGAGAATGAGGAGGCGGTCTGCCGGCGCGCAGACGGCCTGAAGCCGCGCGCTCCAGCGGGGGAAGACTGCGCCGAGCCGCGCGATCCACGCCTGGCGGGACAGCCGTGGGGTACGTACAGCGGGCGGGCCACCCCCGCCTGAGCGCTTTCCCACTTCTCTCTCTGGTCCCCCTCCGCTAAAATGCTTTCCCTGACTGGATGAAGCCCAAAGTCTGCGTGCTGTGCTTCTCACCAGCCTAACCTCCCCTCCCCTCTAGTTCTGTTCCGTCGATCTGTTCAGGGAAACAACTCAGATCTAACAAGCAGAGTGTAAGCTCCAGTCCCTGAGCTAAAATATGGAGTTAAATCGCAGTAACTGTAACTGAGTGAGTGTGTGCACTTTGCTCACACTTCACGGTAAGCTGGTGTGCAGCCATGCTGTTACACACTGAATGAGTGTATGACTGGTCTTCTGAGAACCTCAGCCAGCTCAAACACTTGTTTTGTAGTTTAGTGATGTTCCCTAAGATACCCGTCCTGGCTGGATGATGGCAATGCATCATGTGCAGCCTCAGCTAGAGCGGGTAACATCAGTGTGCACATGTTCTTATTTTTCCCACGTAGGATGCGTGTCAGATGTGTGTTATTCGCAAACGTGAGCGTGACTGTGCAGGCAGATGGCTTAGTGTCAAACTGGCCCTGACAATGCAGACGCTGCTGAATGAGGAGAAACAGACAGACAGACGGGGCTAAGACAGACAGACAGACAGACAGGGCTGACACCTGCAGAAGGATGTGGCTGTTCTCTCTCCCTCCCCCTGCAGGTGTCAGGATGTGGCTGTTCTCTCTCCCTCCCCCTGCAGGTGTCAGGGTGTGGCTGTTCTCTCTCCCTCCCCCTGCAGGTGTCAGGATGTGGCTGTTCTGTCTCCCTCCCCCTGCAGGTGTCAGGATGTGGCTGTTCTGTCTCCCTCCCCCTGCAGGTGTCAGGATGTGGCTGTTCTGTCTCCCTCCCCCTGCAGGTGTCAGGATGTGGCTGTTCTCTCTCCCTCCCCCTGCAGGTGTCAGGGTGTGGCTGTTCTCTCTCCCTCCCCCTGCAGGTGTCAGGATGTGGCTGTTCTCTCTCCCTCCCCCTGCAGGTGTCAGGATGTGGCTGCTGGTGGGCGTGTTTTTTTGCCTCTGCCCGTGTGCGTTGGAGCAACAGCTGGGGGGCAAGCTGAAGGAAGCCACGCCCCGTTTGATCTGCAGTGCACCGGGGGTTCCGGGGTCGCCAGGGAAACCAGGCCCCGGCGGGTCTGCGGGGCCCCATGGGGACATGGGTCTGCCCGGTCGCGACGGGCGGGACGGGCGAAAGGGGGAGAGAGGGGAGAAGGGCGACGCAGGTACGACATCACGACAACGCTGAGCGCTAATACTTAGAATCTTACCATCACGACAACGCTAAGCGCTAATACTTAGAATCTTACCATTACTACAACGCTAAGCGCTAATACTTAGAATCTTACCATCACGACAACGCTAAGTGCTAAGACTTAGAATCTTACCATTACTACAAGGCTAAGCGCTAATACTTAAAATGGGGGGGGGGGGGTTTCTAACTAAGAGGGTGGGGTTTATAGTGGATGGGTTGGTTTCACAGTTATAAGATGGAGGGGTTTCACAGGGGAGGGTGGGGTTTCTCATTAAGAGGGTGGGGTTTGATAGATGGTTGCTGAGTCATGGACATGGACATTATGCAACAGTTATCCACAGCCATGGACACAGCAAGTCCAGTTCGCACAGGAAGCACAGGCTAGGTCAGAAAGCAAAGTTAAGTCAAACTAAGGCAACATCGTGATTCTCCTTTTGTGTGACCATAATTAGGCGGTTGCGATGGTGGTGCGGTTGATGTGACCCGTGGCGGTCGCCTGTGTTCCAGGAGTGAAGGGCCGAGTCGGGCCTACGGGGAAGATGGGTCAGCGAGGAGACCGGGGCCCCGCGGGCAAGAGAGGCCCGGGGGGCCTGGATGGGGACGGCGGCCCCCCCGGCGCTGGGGGCCCCCCAGGAGAGAAGGGGGACAAGGGCCAGCGAGGCCCGCGCGGGACCCCGGGGATTTGCCGGTGCGGGAGCCTGGTGCCCAAATCGGCCTTCTCGGTGGGCATCACCACCAGCTACCCAGCCGAGCGCCTGCCCATCAAGTTCAACAAGGTCCTGTTTGACGAGGGCGGCCACTACAGCCCGCAGACCGGCAAGTTCACCTGCGCCTACCCGGGCATCTACTACTTCTCCTACGACATCACGCTGGCCAACAAGCACCTGGCCATCGGCCTGGTGCACAACGGCCAGTACAGGATCAAGACCTTCGACGCCAACACCGGCAACCACGACGTGGCGTCGGGCTCCACCGTCATGTACCTGAACCCGGAGGACGAGGTGTGGCTGGAGATCTTCTACACCGACCAGAACGGGCTCTTCGCCGACCCCGGGTGGGCCGACAGCCTGTTTTCGGGGTTCCTGCTCTACGCTGACACCAACTACCTGGATGCGCTGTCGGAGGACTATGCCTGATGGACCTCCACTCCCTTGCACCCCAGCCCCCCCCCCCCCCCACCCCACATGATTAACCTGAGTTTGTGGGAGTGAATGACACTAAGCTGTCAGTCGGGGTGGAAACCCAGCGCTGGGTTCCATGACCCAGAGAGGGAGCCCTACAGGCTCTAAGCCACCAGCTCCCCTCCTGATGCTAAGGCTCTCCTCTCCCTGTTGAACAGAAAGTATTACCTAATTTAACATATAAGAAACACTTGACTTTAGTGGAGCTTTTCCCTCTTTTCCCTCAAATCCGGACCGCTCCAATTCCAGCTGTGGCCTGGAGCCACATAATAACCATGATTACTTTGGTAAATGGTAAATGGACTGCATTTATACAGTGCTTTTATCTAAAGCGCTTTACAATTGATGCCTCTCATTCACCCATTCACACACACCAACGGTGAAAGGCTGCCCTGCAAGGTACCAATCAGCTCATTGGGAGCAGTTAGGGGTTAGGAGTCTTGCTCAGGGACACCTCGACATACCCAGGGCGGAGGGATCAAACCGGCAACCCTCCAACTGCCAGACATCCGCTCTTACCTCCTGAGCTATGTCGCCCCCGTCCTACTTTATCACTGACCGGCGGGTCTGTAGACACATACCCCCCCCCCCCAACCACAGCATTCCGTAAGCTCCCCTGGGGTGATTTGGCACAGGTGATCTGCACGTGCGGAGGTCGTGCAGCTCCGACTTTAACACACCGACTCTCCCAAGTTAGCGTAGAAATGATGGCTGGCAGTTAAACGATTAGAGAGAATTATGGGAACATTTTAAAGACCCCCCCCAGCACGTCGTGTTTTTTGAGCTGTTGGCTGTTGACTCACTTTCTGTTGAAGCCATCAGTACAAAATTAATTCACTCTCCTAGGGAAATCACTCTCCATATCTCTCACTCCCCTTGGCACTCACTCTCTGTGGTACATTCTGATCACAGCTGCAGATCGGGGAGTTTGTTACCAAGGCAATGTACAGCTCAGGCCCAATCACCTCACAGGAATTATATTCAAATTCACTGACCTGAAGCCCATTGGTCGTTTATTATGTGCAAAACGAGACTCGGAAATTATAGTTGTGGGTTTAACTAACTGCTAAGATTGTTTTCCTCTAAATGTATATTTCTGTATTCAGCTCCAGGGCTCTCTCTGCGTGAGTGCTTGTGAGAACCAGATATATATGACGCTCACGCTTTTGGGTTTGTTTACAATATTATCTAGATAAACAAGACAAGGGCATATGAGTCTCCCTTCACTTGCCTTATATGGATTAGTGACTCAGTGGTGCTATAATCAAGGACAAAAGGTCAGGGATTTGACCCCACTGATACTGGCATGTTCTCTTCCCCCCTGCAAGTATGTCTACCTGGCATCTTGGTCTTGCTTTTTGAGTTCCGTGTGGAAGTGTTTTCTGTTTGTTTGATTGCAGATCTGGCAGATCACAGATGTTCCTCTCTTCGCCTCCACAAACAAATGAAAACCAAAGCCAAAAAAGATTCACCACGCAAAGCCGAGTGTACGATATTAATAAATAAAATAACTTTTATATGAAAGTTGCTATTTTAAACGATGGTCTCTGTTTATATTCTGAATCGCGCACCGTTTTGTCTCCCGTGTACGGCACACATTGTACACAGTACACTTAAGTTATTTTTGCTGTCATCTTGAAAATAAAGTTTGAAATATGGAGAATTTTTGGCTGAATAAGGGTCCGTTTTGGGGAACTTCGTATGGAGGGGGGCCTGGATACTTAATAAACCGGTGACAGTTCATTGAAAATTACACGAATTTCTGTAACTTTCATTAAACAAGCAAACTGACATCACAGCCACTGACAGTAAGGTTTAACAGCATAGGCTGTCAGGTATTTAGTAGCCTACTCTTAATTTGACAACACCAGGCTGTGAAATCTGCGCCTGACAGAATAAATGTCTAATATTTTTATTTACAAGGAAGTTTAATTAAATATAAGGTTAAGTTGTCGTGAAAAGTATGTTTTACTTCATGACTTAACGTGGGCAGGACTGTGTGTGTGAGACCTCTTTGTTTCCACTGAAATTCCTGAGTGGCCATCTATCCCTTTGAAATTCCGGAAAACGCTAGAAAATACAGGAAAACGCTGCGTCGAGGGACGGAGTGGAGAGAAGGCCAGGAATCTTTGAGTTTTCCTAAAATAACGGAGGCTGTCTGACTCTACGCAAACAAACAGAGTCCTGCATCTGTGACTGGGGGGTTTCTGTGCTGGAAAACATTCCCATCGAAACAGTATCCAATCTGGGACGCATATTATGTTGAACATTAAACCGTGGGCATCATGAATCATTAAATACGTTGTGGTTCTATTACCACAAACCACACCCTTAGCCCTCCCAGGACGACACAGTGTGTATGTTCATGTGTGTCAATGAGAGAATGCGTGTGAAGGACAGAGAGAGCAAAAAAGAGTGCGTGTGTGTATATCTCACAGAGTGTGTGCCTGTGGTTGGGCGTTAGTGTCTGTGTATGTGCATTGTGTGTTCGTGTGCTTGTGTAGTAACGTGTGTGTGTGCAAGTGTGGGTATTAAGAGTGTGTGTATTTGTATTGGTCTGCATGTGTGTTTGCACACACTTGTGTACTAGGCTACATGTGTGAATCGCTTGTGTGTTAGTGTGCACATTAGAGTGTGTGTGTCATGTAGTGTGCTTGCATGTGTGTGGTAGGGTTATGTGCATGTATCAGGGTGTGTGTGTTTGCATGTGTGTGTTATGGTGTGTGTATGTATCAGGGTGTGTGTGCTTGCATGTGTGTGTTAGGGTTATGTGCATGTATCAGGGTGTGTGTGTTTGCATGTGTGTGTTATGGTATGTGTGCATAGCTTGGGTTTTAGAGTGTGTTTTGGGGTGTGCGTGTCAGGGTGTGTGTTTCATTGGATCAGTTCCCACACTGTAAACGGCTGGCCTCTTGGAGCATAACAAATGAATATCTGGAAATGAACCAATGGGAAAATCCAGCTCTTCCAAATCATATTAATCCAGCCAGCAGAGAGGGTAAAGGGCTTTAAATGTCGAAATGAATTCTGCACAGTTTCAACGGCTTCAGACATTCATTTTGTACCTGTCTCAGACAATACAACACAATTTTTGTTAATTAAACATGTTATTTGTCGAGTATATTTATTGTCTGCACTATCCCACATTAAGACACAAAAATAGGCAACTTTTGTCAATGAAGAAAGTGGCCCGTGTTTAAATAAATACTGTACGCCAAAAAAAAAATATATCGGTTAGTTCCATTCAACTCATTAATGGAAATGGGGGTTGGCTGCTTCTCCTGTTGGGCATGAATGGAGCAACCGCAATACCGTCCAAGCCACCGTAGTTAATAACGTCACCAGGATTTTATTAAAGGACCAATCGGCTATGGGACATGCCACCCCTTTGTTCTATGCTAGGTTTTCCATGAGCAAGTGTGGTTGAACGGTAGCATCTCCCGTTACCAGGCAGCGTTGTTATGAGCGTAGACCGTAGATTATATTAGCTAGCTGCTATTTTTAAAGAGAACATTGTCCTCCACTGCACAGAGATGTGAAATTTCGCCAAAATGTAAATATCTTTGTGGACATCGTTAAATTCCACCCGGGAAAATGCGCTGCAGTTGGAGAGCTAAAGTTGCTCAGCTTGCTTGGTAATGTACCCTAAAGTTTGTAATGCCAGAGGGCATGTTTTTTGGTTGTTGTTGTTGTCTAGCTGGCTACTTTTCGCGCCGGTACTGTGTAATTAAGATATCGGGTTATTCAACCACTTTGTTCTGTTTCTTACCTCTGGTAACATTAGATGGCAGGAGGAACAGCAAAGCCGATTAACGGTAAACATGAAAAGTTAGCAGGCTTGCATAGCAGTGATGCTGTGACATAACGGCTACTTAGTTGACGTTAGCAAGGTTGTTTGCTTGTTTTCGCTAATGGTCCCACCACCTTTCACAGATCAATGGACGGATGCAACATTATTTAATAGACCAGCTCAGCAGTGACCTGTTCCGTTATTCGGGACCATGTCGTCCTCCAGGTAACTTTTCCCTATTTCAGAAACATACCCGACTTTAATAAGATGCTTGGCAGTCTTAATTCAAGCAACTATAACAACAAAATATTTCCAGTAAATCCATGATTTGGCCCAGATTGATTCAAATAAATAACTCGCCCCTCTCTCTCTCACACACACACCCCACTCGCCCCGCTCTCTCTCTCTCTCTCTCTCTCTCTCTCTCACACGGCTCACCCCACTCGCCCCTCTCTCTCCCTCTCTCTCTCTCTCTCTCTCTCTCTCTCTCTCTCACGGGTCACCCCACTCGCCCCGCTCTCTCTCTGGGTCACACGTCTCTCTCTCTCCCTCGGCAGTGATCTCCGGGAGAAAATCAGACAGAAGAAACGCGCCTTGCGCGACACTCTGGCAAAGAGCACAGGCGGTGCGGACACGCAGGTAACCTCGAGATCGACCTCCTCTGTTACCAGGAGCACCCCCCACTCCCCTGCTCCCCCAAACTGAGTTTGCAAATCAGATTATAGCCGGGCGCAACACGTGGATTTGTCTGTGGGGTGCCTGTCTGTGAAGTAGATTAATGGGTGCCGACACAGGATTATTTGGGGGGTGGGGGTGCATAAAAACGCTCATCTCCACAAGTACACTTCATGCATTTAAACAGTGGGGTGATTTTCCAAAAGAACGTCACAGGCCAATGGGACACCGGAAGAGTGAGCTAGAACCCATGACTTTTGGTTTCCAAGCCCAGTCCCTTGGTTGCTTGGTTGCTTTTGTTACCTTACTACCTGCATTAGAGATGAAGGCTCCTCCCACTGCAGCTGGGGGAAGGAGGGAGGAGGGGGAGTGGTCTGTGGGACAGAGCGAAAGGTGATTGGTTAGTATCGGAGGCACAGTGCTAGAGGAGGAAAGGTTCTGCTTTAGACAAGAACCAGCATGCACTGAGAGACGTGCTGTACTGCCAGCACACACACACACCCCCACACACTGCAGAGTCTTTCATATCTCTCACGAATACACACACACTCTGCAGACCTTTACACCCACAAACACACTAAAGACCTACACAAATACACAGACACTCTGCAGACCTTCATACAGACAAACACACTTTCACATACACAAACACACTAACAGACTCAAGTGCACATGGTCACACTGTAGAGACACACACACACACACACACACACGTGCACACGCAAGTGTAAGTGGGCGTGGTCTCCTGGTCTCACCGATGTGTTCCGTTCTGCCAGGCTCTGGTTGCCACGGAAATGGAGATGAGTAAGGACAAGGCCTGGCTGGCGGGCGAGGTCGGTGTGCTGTGTGTTCTGGAACGTTCTGAGCTCCGCGCGCTGTAGATCTCTGCCTGATAGACCGCCGCGAACCCCTTTCCCTCCTTCCCGCCGTTGTCTTCCTCCTCTCTGCGCCAGCATGCTGCCGCTTCTCCCTCCAGCCCCCCCCCCCCTCGCCGCTCGCATGTCTGCCTGTTTAAATCCGGTGTGCGGCTCTGCGTGAGTATCGTGCTGCTGTGAGACTGAGGGACCACGGAGGGGCGCTTCTCCAGCGTTTGCTGCCACAGTAATTCCAGTGAGCTGACTGTGACATCACGGACTCAGTGTGACATCACTCAGCTCCTGTGTTCCCTCTGTCCTCTCCGCTTCTCTAACCCTTTAAGGTGTGAGGTTGCAAAATGTGTGATTAGAACGATGTTAACTGAACATTCTGCTGCTGACGTCAACAATCGCTGCCGGCATTTGAAAGCGACGAGGTTCTAGAACACTGAAAAAAACATTCCAAAAAAACCTACGCTTCAAAGGGTTACTGCTGGAGGTTCTGGTGCTGTGCTACAGTACAGAACATCTGGTACCACAGCGTTGCGCTTGGCCACGCCTCCCTGATGAATATTCGGAAGCCAATTGGAACTGCAGTAGAGGCTGTAGTCTCCGTGTGAGGAACATGGAGCGATGTTCATGTGTGCGGTCACGTGTGTGCGATGTTCATGTGTGCGGTCACGTGTGTGCGATGTTCATGTGTGCGGTCACGCGTGTGCGATGCGCGTGTGTGTGGTCACGCGTGTGCGATGCGCGTGTGTGTGGTCACGCGTGTGCGATGCGCGTGTGTGTGGTCACGCGTGTGCGGTGTGCGTGTGTGCGGTGTGCGCTGTGGCGTGACGTGAGCGACGCGTGTTCTCCCGCCCCAGGAGCTGACGGTGGCGGAGGAGGAGCAGGTGGAGAGTCTGAAGAGGAGCCTGAAGGACCAGCGGCAGCGGAGGAAGAAGAAGGTGAAGATTCCTGCCCTTCCTCACTAGTGCAGCATGGTCTGTGAGTGTGTCTGTGAACCAGACCTGGGTCAGGCCTGGGTCAAATGTCTGTATGAAATACTTTTACTCTTCAGACAGTGGGAACAGAGAGAGAAAGCTCTCCTGGGTCTCTTTCCAGCTGAAGCTGCCACTGACCTAAAAGGTTTCTTCTAAAACAGTCAGAGAAATTTTAACAGCAGAATAAGTATTTGAACCCGGGTCTGGTGTGAAGATTTAAAATAAAAAGTTGGTGCTCAAGCTCAGTGCTTGGGGAAGGCTTCACCTTCAGCCTCTGACGTCCGTTCCACTGCTATCTGACTGCACTTTGTCACATTGTTACATTACAACCTGATATTACTTTGTTGCATCCTGTTGTTTATTTGTTAGCCTTAGCAGAAGTCCTCATCCAGAGTGATTTACTCCGCTTCCGTTCTTTCACATACGATCCGTTCTTATCGCTGGATATTTGCTGAGGTGGTTGAGGTTAAGCGCCGTGCTCCAGGGCACAGCAACAGTGATGCACCTGGGAGTCAAACCTGCAACCTCTCAGTTACAGGCC
>NC_057936.1:66377367-66394867 GCF_018555375.3 Anguilla rostrata
AAACGCCCCCTGCTCTTCCTCCTGCTCTTCCTCACCGGCCTGCTCACCAATTGGCCAAAATGCAGGTCAACTCATTTGGCCAAAATATAAGTAACTGGTGTCTTTTTACTTGTACTGTCCATTAGTAATTACAGAACCTTCAGTGGTATTCAGTGGTGAATTCTGGTTTTTCACTTCTATTCTGAGTTGCAAAATGGGTCTTAAATCTCCTTTCATTTGGCATTTAAAACATTTTAAAAATTCTTAAAATTAACATGATGAAAGCTGCATGGGCAATTTACAGAAATATTAGCATTGCTCATTGATACTGACTGCAGACTTGGCCATGAAGCCAAACTTCAGTGTTGATTGCGGTGTGCTTTGCTGTGTTTCAGCTCGATGGTTTGAGGAATGCCCTGAGCAGGATGACTGAGCTACACAGTGGGCAAGGCCTCACACCTGCCGCTCAGCAAAGAATATCCCAGTACAAACAGGAAATCAGGTACCTGCCCACCCCTGTACTAACTGAGTACAAACAGGAAATCAGGTACCTGCCCACCCCTGTACTAACTGAGTACAAACAGGAAATCAGGTACTTGCCCACCCCTGTACTATCTGAGTACAAACAGGAAATCAGGCACCAGCCCACCCCTGTACTAACTGAGTACAAACAGGAAATCAGGCACCAGCCTACCCCTGTACTAACTGAGTACAAACTGGAAATCTGGTAGTCAGGTAATTATGGTGACCGTTGCCGTGGTAATCGCAGGTGCACACGGAAGCTTCGTGACACAGAGCAGGAGAAGGACCGGGCTCTGCTGAAGAGCATCCTGAAGGTCTGGAGGGAAATGAAAGCACTGAGAGAGTTCCAGAGGTTCACCAACACGCCCTACAAGCTCTACCTGCACAGGTACGCTCTATTCAAACCTCTACCTGCACAGGTACGCTCTGTACAAACCTCTACCTGCACAGGTACGCTCTGTACAAACCTCTACCTGCACAGGTACGCTCTGTACAAACCTCTACCTGCACAGGTACGCTCTATTCCATCCTCTACCTGCACAGGTACGCTCTATATAAACCTCTACCTGCACAGGTACGCTCTGTACAAACCTCTACCTGCACAGGTACGCTCTGTACAAACCTCTACCTGCACAGGTACGCTCTGTACAAACCTCTACCTGCACAGGTACGCTCTGTACAAACCTCTACCTGCACAGGTACGCTCTGTACAAGCTCTACCTGCACAGGTACGCTCTGTACAAACCTCTACCTGCACAGGTACGCTCTGTACAAACCTCTACCTGCACAGGTACGCTCTATTCAAACCTCTACCTGCACAGGTACGCTCTATATAAACCTCTACCTGTACAGGTACACTATGCACACCGTTACCTATACCTGCGCTTGTATGCTCTATACCTGCCTCTACACCTGACTCTATACTCACATATAACCTGCACAGGTACACTCTATACTCCTATATAAACTGTGCAGGTACACTCTATACTCATATATAACCTGCACAGGTACACTCTGTACTCACATATAACCTGCACAGGTACACTCTATATTCCTATATAAACTGTGCAGGTACACTCTATACTCATATATAACCTGCACAGGTACACTCTGTACTCATATATAACCTGCACAGGTACACTCTATACTCCTATATAAACTGTGCAGGTACACTCTATACTCATAAATAACCTGCACAGGTACACTCTGTACTCATATATAACCTGTGCAGGTGTGCTGTATGCTCATATATAACCTGTGCAGGTGTGCTGTATGCTCATATATAACCTGTGCAGGTGTGCTGTATGCTCATATATAACCTGTGCAGGTGTGCTGTATGCTCATATATAACCTGTGCAGGTGTGCTGTATGCTCATATATAACCTGTGCAGGTGTGCTGTATACTCATATATAACCTGTGCAGGTGGCTGTATGCTCATATATAACCTGTGCAGGTGTGCTGTATACTCATATATAACCTGTGCAGGTGGCTGTATGCTCATATATAACCTGTGCAGGTGTGCTGTATACTCATGCACTCAGGGAGGTAGGGCTGATGGGGCAGGTGCTGTTGACGTTGTGTCCCAGGGAGGAGGTGCAGAGGGCGGAGGATGAGCGGAGGTATGAGGAGGAGATCCAGGTGGAGGTGGCGGAGCTGCAGGAGGAGTGTGAGGAGGAGTACGAGAGGCAGGTACAGGAGTACAGGAGACAGCTGGAGGTGTGGAAGACCTGGAGGAGGAGACAGGTGGGTCCTGTACACATACACACACACACTTACACATACACACACGCTCACATACACACACACGCTCACATACACACACACACGCACACGCACACGCACGCACTCACACACACACACACTCACATACACACTCACACACACATGCACACACACACACACACACTCATACAGGTTTGCTCTCACTGACCGAATTTGGCTTCCTGCCTCCAGAAAGCCAGAAAGAAGAAGGGGAAGAAGAGGAAAGAGGATGAGGAGGAGGAGGAAGAGGAGGATGAGGAGGAAGAGGAGGAGCTGGAGGAGGAGCCTCCGAAGCCGGCCCCCCCTGAGAGGCAGGACCCAGGAGCTGTGGAGCAGGAGGTGCGGGAGAAAGCCTCCCGAATCCGCAGGAAACCAGGAGAGCCCGTCCTGCTACCGGAACTCACCACGTCTGGCAGCACCACGCCCAACCAGCTCTGCCCCCGGTGAGTCCCACGCCCAACCAGCTCTGCCCCCGGTGAGTCCCACACCCAATCAGCTCTGCCCCCGGTGAGTCCCACGCCCAACCAGCTCTGCCCCTGGTGAGTCCCACGCCCAGCCAGGTCTGCCCCCGGTGAGTCCCACACCCAATCAGCTCTGCCCCCGGTGAGTACCACGCCCAGCCAGCTCTGCCCCAGGTGAGTACCACACCCAATCAGCTCTGCCCCCGGTGAGTACCACACCCAATCAGCTCTGCCCCCGGTGAGTACCACACCCAATCAGCTCTGCCCCCGGTGAGTGCCACGCCCAATCAGCTCTGCCCCAGGTGAGTACCACACCCAATCAGCTCTGCCCCAGGTGAGTCCCACGCCCAATCAGCTCTGCCCCAGGTGAGTCCCACGCCCAATCAGCTCTGCCCCAGGTGAGTCCCACGCCCAATCAGCTCTGCCCCCGGTGAGTGCCACACCCAATCAGCTCTACCCCCGGTGAGTGCCACGCCCAATCAGCTCTGCCCCCGGTGAGTGCCACGCCCAATCAGCTCTGTCCCAGGTGAGTGCTGGAGACACATGCAGGTGCTGGAGAAGGTGTAGTCATTCAGACGAGTTCTCGGACGAGCTGCCAGGTTAAACGCAGGTGAAATCGGTGAAGTGTTCCGCAGCTGATGCCGTGTGCGCTCTGCCTGGCAGGGGGGAGTTCGCCAGGAGGGAAGACGTGGCCCGACGTTCTCTCTTCACCAGGATTTTGTACAATGACAAAGAGGTGTCTCGGACGGACAGTCGCACCCTCGCCCCGGAGTTCAGGGTCCACTTCGGCCAGATATTCAACCTCAAAATCGTCAACTGGCCCGAGAGCATCCGGATACAGGTGCGCCAGCCAAACCTGCCTGTTGGGTGGCATTTCATTTGCAACGCGAAGTTACTAATCGTATAATGTGGTTTTAAAATGAGCCTTCTGTTGTCATTTATGGTGTTTATGTTATGTATTCAATTGAACTTGTTTTGTAGACATCACATTAGAATCTTGCAAATTAGCCGGTCTGTAGGTGAAGACAGGTATGTGTGCATGGGTTAGGATGGGTGTGTGAGTATACAGGTGAGGACAGGTGTGATTGTGCAGGTGAGGACAGGTGTATGACTATACAGGTGAGGACTGGTGTGTGAGTGTGCAGGTGAGGACAGGTGTGTGAGCCCACAGGTAAGAACACACACGAGTGCACACGTGATGAGAGTTGTGTGCCTCTAGGTGTTTGAGGCAACGGGGTCGTCCCCCTCCCTGCTGGCCGAGGTGTTTGTGCCCCTCCCTGAGCCCACGGTCCTGACTGGCAGCGCCCCCACTGAGGAGCTGGAGTTCAGCAGCAACCAGCGCAGTGTGTTTAACCACGAGGGAGTGGGGAGTGGTACGGCCTGTACACTACACACTACACACTACGCACTACACACTACACACTACACACTGCACACTATACACTGTACACTATACACTACACACCAGCACAGTGTGTTTAACCACGAGGGAGTGGGGAGTGGTACGGCCTGTACACTACACACTATACACTACACACCAGCGCAGTGTGTTTAACCACGAGGGAGTGGGGAGTGGTACGGCCTGTACACTACACACTATACACTATGCACTATACACTACATACTATGCACTGCACACTACACACTGCACACTATAAACTATACACTGCACACTACACACGGCACACTATACACTACACACCAGCGCAGTGTGTTTAACCACGAGGGAGTGGGGAGTGGTACGGCCTGTACACTACACACTATACACTATGCACTATACACTACATACTATGCACTGCACACTACACACTGCACACTATAAACTATACACTATACACTGCACACTACACATGGCACACTATACACTACACACTGTACACTATACACTACACACCAGCACAGTGTGTTTAACCACAAGGGAGTGAGGAGTGGTACAGCCTGTACACTATATGCTACACACTCTTGGTTACTCATTCACTCAGTAACTCAAGCACTCCTGTCCTCCCTGTGCTCCCTCTGCTCCTCACCTGCTCAGGTGTGCCCTTCTCCTTCGAGGCGGACGGCAGTAACCGGCTCACCCTGCTGACCTCTGGGAAGCTGGCCTGCTGTGTGTCCTGGGCAGTAGGGGAAGACCAGGTCCCCCTGGCCCCGCCCGTCTCCCAGCCGTCTGCAGGCATGCACAGGTAAAGCACACCTGTCCTCACCCCTCTCCAAAACACACACAGGCACACAGTAGCACTCACACACACACACATGCAAGTTCTGTGTTAAATTAATTTATGTGTATTTAAACATGGAATTCATGACTGACTGAAGTAAGTTTTGGGGTTTATGGTGCTGATGGGCACCATGTTATGTGGTTTAGGATGCTGACTGGTACCATGTTTTGGGGTTTAGGATGCTGACGGGTGTCTCTTTTCGTTAGCGCTCTGAAACGGGTGGACGCTATTGCCTGCATCGGGGCGTCGGGGCTGAATGACATGAGGAAGCTGGGGAAGTGGGCAGCAGAGTCTCGGCTGGATCCCAATGACCCAAATAACGCTGCACTCATGCAGCTTCTCACGGTGAGAAACTACATTACCCACGGCCCTCTGAGAAAATGGGAGACTACAGTACCCACTACCACAGTTTATGAGACTACAGTGTCTACCCTTAGAGTGTGCTGCAGTATATGAGAGATTCAATACTTTGAGAAAGCAGTTATTCAGTTGCGGTCTCTCTTCCTCCCTCCCTCCTCCTCCTCCTCCTCCTCTCCAGGTGGCCGGTAGCGGAGAGCTGCAGGTGCCGGCGTATTTCCGGCTGGAGCAGCTGCAGGAGGAGTTTAACTTTGTCTCCTCCGAGGAGCTGCAGCGCTCCAGGAGGTTCCACCTGCTGAGCCTGAGGAGCCAGGAGGTGGCCGAGTTCCGCAACTACAAGGGCGTACCCGCCGTGGAGAGAGAGGTCTCCGACAAGGTGTTCCAGGTGAGAGAGAGAGAGAGGTCTCCGACAAGGTGTTCCAGGTGAGAGAGAGAGAGAGAGGTCTCCGACAAGGTGTTCCAGGTGAGAGAGAGAGAGAGAGAGAGAGAGAGAGAGAGGTCTCCGACAAGGTGTTCCAGGTGAGAGAGAGAGAGAGCTGTGGAGGGAGAGGTCTTCGACAAGGTGTTCCAGGTGAGACTAGAATAGGCTTATGGGAGATTGAGATTGAAGGTAAGGGAGGTTTTTTCCAGGTGAGGCTGAGGTGGTGGTAAGAGCCACGATTTGACAGGGCCAGTTAGTTTGTGTTTTGAGAGGTTGTTTGCTAGTTTGAGTGGGTCGGTTCCTGGTTTGAGGGCCGGTCGGTGGTTTGAGAGACCGGTCAGTGGTCTGAGAAGGCTGATTGGTGGTTTGAGAGGGACGGTCAGTGGATTGAGAAGGCTGATTGGTGGTTTGAGAGGGGCGGTCAGTGGATTGAGAAGGCTGATTGGTGGTTTGAGAGGGGCGGTCAGTGGATTGAGAAGGCTGATTGGTGGTTTGAGAGGGGCGGTCAGTGGATTGAGAAGGCTGATTGGTGGTTTGAGAGGGGCGGTCAGTGGATTGAGATGCCCTGTTTCCTGGCGAACTCTGACAGGACTATGAGAAGAGACTGCGGGATGGAGAGGTCATCGATACTAAGGATCACCTGGACGCCCACCGGGCCCTGGTGGCCAAATACCTACAGAAGGTGAGAGACAGTCCCCACACCTGCCTGCTCTCCTGTTAGGTCATTTATCCTTAGAGATCAACTGAGATCAGCAGCACTTTAATATTATAAGTTATGCCATTATAGTAATGTGTTATGCTTATAAGTCAAAGGCTGTGACTGTTTAAAATGTAAACTCAGCTCCATCCTTTATGGCTAAACTTGGGAAGGAGGAAATTAGTTGTGAAGATTCCTCTGTAATTCCTCAAAGCTGCCCATCTGCAACTGACTCTCTCTCTCTCTGTATCCCTCTTTTTCCTCAATCTTCACTTCTCTATCTTTTCTCCCTCCCTCTCTCAGGTGCGAGAATCGGTTGTTAACCGTTTCCTCATCTCCAAACATCACTTCCTCCTTTCTGATCTGGTCCAAGAGGAAGAGGTTCCCAGCATCGGGTAACGCCCAGAAACCGCTAAACCCGTTAGCTTAGCCGCACGCTCCCTTTCTGCTCCGCCCTCGCCGCTGTTCTCAGCTTCACCCGTTCATGGGATTGTCATTTTAACACGGTGCCTTACTGAGGCCTGGCTGAAAATGGGATTGTTATTTTAACACGGTGCCTTACTGAGGCCTGGCTGAAAATGGGATTGTTATTTTAACACGGTGCCTTACTGAGGCCTGGCTGAAAATGGGATTGTTATTTTAACACGGTGCCTTACTGAGGTCTGCGGAGTGGAGCTGATCCCTTAGGAAACACTACTGATGTGTTTAGCATGCTTTTCTGGTTATTTGGTGTACATAATTAACTTTTACCTTTTTTTTTTTACCTTAAACACTTATTTTGATCTTCCCTGTACTACTAATGTGGTTATTCATGTCATATTTATTTATTCATGATATAGATATATGAATGTATATTTGCATGTTGCTTCCTTACACCTTTTTTTGTGAAATCTTGAACATTTTTTTATTCAGTTTTCTGTCTCATGTTCATTTTCCTTCTTATTTTGCATTTCCTGGTTTTGCTTTGCCTTGTATGTGTAGTGGTGCAGGCTCTGGGTACGTTCTACATGCTCCGCCTCTCCCTTCTACATGCTCCGCCTCTCCCTTCCGCATGCTCCGCCTCTCCGTTCCACATGCTCCGCCTCTCCCTTCCGCATGCTCCGCCTCTCCCTTCTACATGCTCCGCCTCTCCCTTCCGCATGCTCCGCCTCTCCCTTCTACATGCTCCGCCTCTCCCTTCTACATGCTCCGCCTCTCCCTTCCGCATGCTCCGCCTCTCCGTTCCACATGCTCCGCCTCTCTGTTCCTCATGCTCCGCCTCTCCCTTCCTCATGCTCCGCCTCTCCCTTCCGCATGCTCCGCCTCTCCGTTCACATGCTCCGCCTCTCCCTTCCGCATGCTCCGCCTCTCCGTTCCACATGCTCCGCCTCTCCCTTCTTCATGCTCCGTCTCTCCCTTCTGCATGCTCCGCCTCTCCCTTCCTCATGCTCCGCCTCTCCCTTCCGCATGCTCCGCCTCTCCCTTCCGCATGCTCCGCCTCTCCTTTCCACATGCTCCGCCTCTCCCTTCTGCATGCTCCGCCTCTCCCTTCTTCATGCTCCGCCTCTCTGTTCCTCATGCTCCGCCTCTCCCTTCTACATGCTCCGCCTCTCCCTTCTACATGCTCCGCCTCTCTGTTCCTCATGCTCCGCCTCTCCCTTCCGCATGCTCCGCCTCTCTGTTCCGCATGCTCCGCCTCTCTCTTCTGCATGCTCTGCCTCTCCCTTCCGCATGCTCCGCCTCTCTCTTCCTCATGCTCCGCCTCTCGGTCCAGCCTGTGGCCTTTATCCACGCCGCTCATTTATTATGTGCCTTTAGCCTGTGCTGTGCTGTGCTGTGTTTGTGTTTTTTGCTGTCTGTGATTGTGTCGGCCATAACGTAGCGCGTGTCAGCGTGCGTGCAGAACTGCTGTGTCAGTAGCGGTCTGTGATTCCCCCGTGCCGGTCGTTATCGCGGACACTGGGCGTCGGCATAGTGCCCGCGTTTGTGTGGCTGTCGCTGGTCCTGAAAATACAATGCTGGAGCTACTGCAAGAGAAGCTTCATTCTGCTCAGTGATGGACGCCATTAATATGCCACACTTTAAAACCGCCCATCTGGTATTGATCTGCTTTGCAGTGAAGGCAGGAAAATTGCCTCAACCTCAATTAAAAAAACACAGTAAATATATACTAGAAAAAACACTAAACATCACATTATATAACATGAGCATAACAAATCTACCGTCCTTTATGGTACTAACATAGTGTGTGTGGTTTGGGTCACTAACAGTGTGTGTGGTTTAGGGCACTAACAGTGTGTGTGGTTTAGGGCACTAGTATAGTGTGTTTGGTTTAGGGCACTAACAGTGTGTGTGGTTTAGGGCACTAGTATAGTGTGTGTGTGGTTTAGGGCACTAGTATAGTGTGTGTGTGGTTTAGGGCACTAGTATAGTGTGTGTGGTTTAGGGCCCTAACAGTGTGTATTTGGTTTAGGACACTAGTATTGTGTGTTTGGTTTAGGGCACTACTATAGTGTGTGTGTGTAGTTTAGGGCACTAGTATAGTGTGTGTCGTTTAGGGCACTAACAGTGTGTGTGTATTTTAGGGCACTAGTATAGTGTGTTTAGTTTAGGGCACTAGTATAGTGTGTGTGTGTGTGGTTTAGGGCACTAGTATAGTGTGTGTGGTTTAGGGCACTAGTATAGTGTGTTTAGTTTACGGCACTAGTATAGTGTGTGTGGTTTAGGGCACTAGTATAGTGTGACCTGCCCTCACTCTCCCCTCTGATTGGCCGCCAGCGTTTTGGGGCTGAACCTGTTCAAACTGGCGGAACCCAAGCGGCCTCTGAAGCCGCAGAGGAAGGAGAGGAAGAAGGTGACGGCCCAGAACCTGACCGACGGCCACATCCGCCTGCTGGTGAACATCATCAGAGCTTACGACATCCCCACCCGCAAACCGCACACCAGGTACCGCACCCTCACCCGTACACCCACCACCACCGGCACCGTCCACACCTCACCCGTACACCACACACACCGGACCTCACCCTACACCACACACCTGTACCGCACCTCACCACACCACACCGGCACCGCACCCTCACCGTACACCACACACCGGCACCGCACTCCCTCACCGCACACCAGGTACCACACCCCCACCCGTACACCGCACACCAGGTACCGCACCCTCACCCGTACACCACACACCAGGTACCGCACCCTCACCTGTACACACACACGCACGCACCCCACCCGTACACCCACACCAGTCACGCACCCTCACCGTACACCACACCGTGCACCGCACCCTCACCCGTACACCACACACCAACCTCACCTCACCTGTATCCACACACCAGGTACCGCACCCTCACCCGTACACCACACACCAGGTACCGCACCCTCACCCGTACACCACACACCGGGCACCGCACCCTCACCCGTACACCACACACCAGGTACCGCACCCTCACCCGTACACCACACCCCCACCCGTACACCGCACACCAGGTACCGCACCCTCACCTGTACACCACACCCCCACCCGTACACCACACACCAGGTACCACACCCTCACCTGTACACCACACACCAGGTACCACACCCTCACCCGTACACCACACACCAGGTACCACACTCACCTGTACACCACACACCAGGTACCACACCTACCGTACACCCACACCAGGTACCGCACCCTCACCTGTACACCACACACAACACACCAGGTACCCACCTCACCTGTACACCACACACCAGGTACCACACCCTCACCCGTACCCACACACCGTACCCACCTCACCTGACCAACCCGCACCGTGCTCACCTGTTACTCACTTCCATGCTCCCTTGTGTCTCACCTGTCCGTGCTCACCTGTGTGTACCCACCTGTCCGTGCTCACCTGTGTGTACTCACCTGTCCGTGCTCACCTGCTTGTGTGTCTCCAGTAAAGCCTCAGTGGGATCCAGATCGGCCCGGTCCTTTGCAGAGCCGTTTGCTGCAGGACAGACTTCCCAGAGTGCCGTGCAGAGCAGCGACTGGCCCCTCAACCAGGTACAGAATGCCTGCCCTACACTGAAACACTGAACACACCTTTACCTGCCCTACACTGAAACACTGAACACACCTTTATCTGCCCTACACTGAAACGCTGAACACACCTTTACCTGCCTTACACTAAAACAGGTACTGAACACAGTCACAGGTACTGAGCACACTGCCTTACACTGAAACAGGTACTGAACACAGTCACAGGTACTGAGCACACCTGTGCCTGTCTGCTCCAGGTGTTGGTCCAGCCCTTTGTGGAGGTGACTTTCCAGCGCTCAGTGCGCCGCACCACAGCTGCAGACGGACCGAACCCCTGCTGGAACGAGGAGCTGGACCTGCCCTTCAGGTCTGCCTCTCACACACTGACCCTGGATCAGCCCCAATCCCCTGCCCTTCAGCTCTGCCTCTCACACACTGACCCTGGATCAGCCTCAATCCCCTGCCCTTCAGGTCTGCCTCACACACACTGACCTGGATCAGCCTCAATCCCCTGCCCTTCAGTCTGCCTCTCACACACTGATCCTGGATCAGCCTCAATCCCCTGCCCTTCAGTCTGCCCTCTCACACACTGATCCTGGATCAGCCCAATCCCCTGCCCTTCAGCTCTGCCTCCACACACTGATCCTGGATCAGCCCCAATCCCCTGCCCTTCAGGTCTGCCTCTCACACACTGATCCTGGATGAGCCCAATCCCCTGCCCTTCAGTCTGCCTCCAACACTGATCCTGGATCAGCCCCAATCCCCTGCCCTTCAGTCTGCCTCCACACACTGATCCTGGATCAGCCCGACCAACCCCTGCCTTCAGGTCTGCCTCTCACACTGACCTGGATCAGCTCAATCCCTGCCCTTCAGGTCTGCCTCTCACACACTGACCCTGGATCAGCCCCAATCCCCTGCCCTTCAGCTCTGCCTCTCACACACTGACCCTGGATCAGCCTCAATCCCCTGCCCTTCAGGTCTGCCTCTCACACACTGACCCTGGATCAGCCTCAATCCCCTGCCCTTCAGCTCTGCCTCTCACACACTGATCCTGGATCAGCCTCAATCCCCTGCCCTTCAGCTCTGCCTCTCACACACTGATCCTGGATCAGCCCCAACCCCCTGCCCTTCAGGTCTGCCTCTCACACACTGACCCTGGATCAGCCTCGATCCCCTGCCCTTCAGCTCTGCCTCTCATACACTGATCCTGGATCAGCCCCAATCCCCTGCCCTTCAGGTCTGCCTCTCACACACTGATCCTGGATCAGCCCCAACCCCCTGCCCTTCAGGTCTGCCTCTCACACACTGACCCTGGATCAGCCTCAATCCCCTGCCCTTCAGCTCTGCCTCTCACACACTGATCCTGGATCAGCCCCAATCCCCTGCCCTTCAGCTCTGCCTCTCACACACTGACCCTGGATCAGCCTCAATCCCCTGCCCTTCAGGTCTGCCTCTCACACACTGATCCTGGATCAGCCCCAATCCCCTGCCCTTCAGGTCTGCCTCTCACACACTGATCCTGGATCAGCCCCAATCCCCTGCCCTTCAGGTCTGCCTCTCACACACTGATCCTGGATCAGCCCTGATCCAACCAGCAATGGACCATATGTGTGCATGTGTTTCATTGGCTGTGGCTGAGTACTGTATGTAAGGCAGGCTTTTATTGGCTGCGGCTGAGCCCTGACTCCGCCCCCGCAGTGCACCCAATGGGGATTACAGCACGTCCAGTCTGCAGTCTGTGAGGGATGAGGTCTTCATCAACATCTTCGACCAGGTGGTGTACGACGTGGTGGAGGTGAGTGGCAGGTGGATTATTGGGGTGGTGCAGGTGTAGGTGCCAGGTGAATTGTTAAGGTGGTGCAGGTGGAGGTGACAGGTGAATTGTTAAGGTGGTGCAGGTGGAGGTGACAGGTGAATTGTTAAGGTGGTGCAGGTTGAGGTGACAGGTGAATTGTTAAGGTGGTGCAGGTGGAGGTGACAGGTGAATTGTTAAGGTGGTGCAGGTGGAGGTGACAGGTGAATTGTTAAGGTGGTGCAGGTGAATTGTTAAGGTGGTGCAGGTGGAGGTGACAGGTGAATTGTTAAGGTGGTGCAGGTGGATTGTTAAGGTGGTGCAGGTGGAGGTGACAGGTGGATTGTTAAGGTGGTGCAGGTGGAGGTGACAGGTGAATGGTTAAGGTGGTGCAGGTGGATTGTTAAGGTGGTGCAGGTGGAGGTGACAGGTGGATTGTTAAGGTGGTGCAGGTGGAGGTGACAGGTGAATGGTTAAGGTGGTGCAGGTGGAGACTGAGGTGTCTGATGTTTGTGCAGGATGACCGGGAGAGAGGGAGCGCTGTTCACACTCGCATTGAGAAGCACTGGCTGGGCTCCGTGAAGATTCCTTTCACCACCATATACCTGCAGTCCAGGGTAAACCACTCATTCACCACTTTACTCACTCACAATCACTCACCCGCTCACTCTCACTCACTCACTCAGTCATAATCACTCACTCACTCACCACTTCACTCACTCACAATCACTCACTCACTCACCACTTCACTCACTCACCACTTCACTCACTCACAATCACTCACTCATTCACCACTTCACTCACTCACAATCACTCACTCATTCACCACTTTACTCACTCACAATCACTCACCCGCTCTCTCTCACTCACTCACTCAGTCATAATCACTCACTCACTCACCACTTCACTCACAATCACTCACTCATTCACTCACTCACTCACCACTTCACTCACTCACAATCACTCACTCACTCATTCACCACTTCACTCACTCATAGTCACTCACTCATTCACCACTTCACTCACTCACAATCACTCACTCATTTATTCAATCACTCACTCACTCACTTGTTCACTGTGTGCTGATGCTGTGATTGGCTGGTATGCGGTGTGCTGATGCTGTGATTGGCTGTTATAGATTGACGGAACCTTTAAGGTGCACACGCCGCCGGTGCTGCTGGGATACAGTAAGGAGCGCAGCCTGGCCAGCGAGGGGGGGTACGATTCCGTGCACTCCCTCAACGAAGGACCCTTCCTCACCCTCTTCATCACCATCCAGCCACAACTCATTCCTGGGGAGACCATCCGGGAGAAGGTCAGCCCCGCCCCGCCCAACTAGGCCACACCCACATGCCTGTCCGTCCATCTTTACTCCTCCTACCTCTCTTTCAGCCAGCTGGACCGTACCTGTCTGCCTTCATCCTGTCTTCTCTGCTCTTTCTCTCCCCAACTTTATCCATCTCTCCATCTGTCTTATTGCTCCAATGCTGGAGGATTATCGCACATGCTGCTGATTATAGTTATCTCGTTTTAAATATTTCACATGATCTGCGCTGGAAATGTTTCTGTGGTTTATGTTTGTAGCGGTATAACTTCCGTTTGTTCCTCTGTGTTTCTTCTTTCTTCTCTCTGCTTCCTGTTTCCTACTTCCTGTTTAGATGAAGGAAATGAAGGTAAATGCTTACTTGGGCATACAAATGTGTTTACCGTAAATACTGCGAAAGGGATCTGGTCTAGTTATGCGTCTAGTAAAGCACATCTGTGGTCAGTAGACTGTGCCAGACTTGACCCCCGGCCCCTGGTCTCTGACCCTTGGCCCCTGACCCCTGACCCCTGGCCTCCCCGCAGTTTGACTCTCAGGAGGAGGAGAAGCTGCTGGCGATGGCGGACGGCTTTGAGAAGGACGCGGCGCTGCGTTTCCCGGGCCGGCCCTGCCTCACCACCGTCATCGACCTCAGCGGCAAGACCGTCTTCATCACGCGCTACATCCGCCCCCTCAACCCCCCCCAGGAGCTGCTGGACGCCTTTCCCAACAGCCCCCAGGAGGCCATGGTGCGCCAGCGTGCGGTCACATGATCCCTCCGTCCCTGCAGTCACATGATCTCTGTCTGATCACAGGAGAGTGAATCTCTCTCTCTCTCCCTCCATCCATCCCCCCTCCCCCCTCTCCTTCTCTCCTCTCTCCTCCCTCTCCTCTCTCCTCTCCTCTCTCTTCTCTCTCTCTTCTCTCTCCCTCCCTCCTCTTCCTCTCCTTCCTCCTCCTCCTCCTCCCTCTCTCCCCCTCCTCTCCTCCCTCTCTCTCTCTCTCTCTCTCCCTCTCTCTCTCTTCGAGCTGGTGGCTCACTATGTGTCTCTGATCCCATCCCTGCCGGACAGCGTGTCCTTCTCAGGAATCTGTGATCTGTGGAGCACCTGTGATGTAAGTGCCCAGGCCTCACTCAGAGGTCAAAGGGCAAAAGAACCCTCGTGCTCCTTCCACACTCTCCTCTCACTCATCATCACTCCTATCCCACTCACTCATCACATACCCGTCTATGTCTCTCTTATCACTCACTCACACACACACACACACACACAATCCTCACCACAACCCCACTTGCAGCACCCACCGCCACGCACACGCACCACACACACACACACTCACCACCCTGCTGTGTGTGTGGGGGGGATCTGCAGCAGTTCCTGTCGCTGCTGGCAGGTGATGAGGAGGAGCATGCTGTGTTGCTGTGCAATTACTTCCTGGCGATGGGAAAGAAGGCGTGGCTTATCATCGGCACCGCCATTCCTGAGGTGAGACTGGCCGTGTGTTGTGGTGGTGTGTGTGTTTCTCAGGCTTCTCTTCTCCAGAAATACACACACACACACACACTGTAGCCTCAGGCTGGTTTCCCACCCCCCTCCAGGGCCCCACAGCGTACGTACTGACCTGTCAGCAGAGCCGCTTCGTCATCTGGAACCCCAGCAGCGGGCAGTGCTACGGCCAGTACGACACCTTCTGCCCCCTGCAGGCCGTCGGCTGCCTCGTCAGCGCAGAGAACGTGAGTGTTGCCGCGGCTACGCTAACGCCCGCTTCCGTCACGGCTGGGGTGGATCTCACCCTCGGTCACACCTGTCCAAGGTGTGCGCGGGGAGCTGGCCGTCCTGGACCACGCCCTGTTGTGAAGGCTCTCAAAGGGCCCGCAGCGCGTGAACTCTCATCACTGAGCGCCGAGCGGACTGCCTGTTCAGCTAACGCAACACCTGCTTCTCCACATGAACCTGCACGAACCCTCACCTGTCACAGGTGTGAGCTTCCAGAACCGTGCAGGATTGTTTTACATGTTCGAGCCGAGAGGACTGTTTATTCCACAGACTAGTTCAAATCGATTTTATTTCCGTGTTGGGAAATGTTCAACGATGTTTGCTCCTCCTTCTGTGTGCCTGAGACTCTGTGTTCAATTTCCTTCACATCAGCACCCCCACAGGCCAACAGCAGCACCTGCAGTTCACTGGGCTAATAATCAGGTGGTTGCAGGTTCAAAGCCATCATAGGGGCACAGCTGTTAGCTGGTGTGTAAAATGGCTGCTGTGTGAATGGCTGTGGATGCGTGCTGCTGCTGCTAAGCTTTTTCTCCCCCTCCCCCAGGTGTGGTTTAACACGCAGGTGCACGACGCCCCCATGAGAATGAGTTTTGACGTCACTAAATCCAAGTTTTGGAAGCCCTTTTTCTCACGAGCTTTCTCAGACCCTGGGCTGTCCAGTGTCCAGGTGAGTGCCCATCCCACACACCTGAGGCTGATCCCTTAAGACCACATCACTGCCCTTGTTGCACCTGAGGCTGACCCTTACTGACTGGGATCTCTTTTCCCCTCCCTGTATCTCCTGGAAGCCGGACCAGCTGGTGTATCGACGCACTGACAAAACAGCTGCTGTGGAACTGCAGGACAGGCAAGTGATGAGACTTACGCACACACATGCGCACTTACACACACACGCACACTTGCACGCACAGGCACATACACACACACACACACACACATTCTCCGGCTCCTTTCCACTCACACTCCGCCCTGCCCCACCTCACCCCGCCCACCCCTTCCGCCCGCCCCCGCCCCCCCCCCAGGATTGAGAAGATTCTGAGAGAGAAGATGATGGAGTGGCGCCCCCGCCAGCCCACGCGCTGGAACCGCTACTGCACCTCCACCCTGCGCCACTTCCTGCCCACGCTGGAGCTGAGCGCCGGCCGCCACCTGGGAGAGGAGCACCGCCTGGAGCTGCAGAGCATGCTGGGAGATTACAGGGTGAGTATCAGCCCTGGGGCTGCAGAGCATGCTGGGAGATGACAGGGGGTGGGGTTTAACCCTGGGGCTGCAGAGCATGCTGGGAGATTAGAGTGAACGTGGGGATAAGCTGCAGGAGGTCCAGCTCACCTCCTCCGCTGTGTTCCGGACAGCTCTCTGGGTTCCCGCTGCACCAGCCCTTCTCTGAGATGGGGCCGCTGGTGGAGGCGGTGTACAGCACGGGGGTGCACTGCGCCGGGGCGCCCGGCACCGACGCCTCCAACGTGGAGTTCGCCCTGGCAGCGTACGTGCACCCGTACCCCAACAACGTGCTGTCCGTCTGGGTGTACCTGGCCTCCCTGATCCGCAGCCGATAGCATCCCCTCCACCGGCCTCACCCTCCAGGACCAGGGCCCTCATCCTCCAGCACCAGGGCCTCATCCTCCAGGACCAGGGCCCTCATCCTCCAGCACCAGGGCCTCATCCTCCAGCACCAGGGCCCTCACCCTCCAGGACCAGGGCCCTCATCCTCCAGGACCAGGGCCTCATCCTCCAGGACCAGGGCCTCATCCTCCAGGACCAGGGCCTCATCCTCCAGCACCAGGGCCTCATCCTCCAGCTTTTTATACGTACACGTGTGCATCTTTAAAAATGTGTTTTTAGTGTGATTCTCTCTTCAAAGCAGTTTTTTTTTAAATTAGTTTTTAGCGTTTTTTTTATTTTTAAATGGCGGCAGTGGCAGGCTGATTCATGATTAAAGACTGAGAACCTGTCTGTGATGTTATCTGGTTGTTCCACACTCCCAGCGGTGTTTCTCCCTTTCTTCACGCAGAGCTGGAAAACTGGGCCCGTGCCTGAAACGGCCTACTGTTGAGTATACAACTTGAGTACACTGGACGAGGAAGTAGGCCAAGTTTACTCTGAATGTGGTGTACTTAAAATCCCCCGACAATACACTTACTTCTGGACACGCGCGCGCGCGCACACACACACACACCTGAGCTCACCTAACTGCTTACTGTGTGTCACTGTGCTGTAA
>NC_057936.1:66399867-66409867 GCF_018555375.3 Anguilla rostrata
CATACGCAGGTGGGCCTTACCTCAGGCCCAGGGGGAAGTGGCGTGGGCCAACGCAGGTGGGCCTTACCTCAGGCCCAGGGGGAAGGGGTGTGGCCATACGCAGGTGGGCCTTACCTCAGGCCCAGGGGGGAGGGGGAAGTGGGCATACGCAGGTGGGCCTTACCTCAGGCCCAGGGGGGAGGGGGAAGTGGGCATGGCCATACGCAGGTGGGCCTTACCTCAGGCCCAGGGGGAAGTGGGCGTGGCCATACGCAGGTGGGCCTTACCTCAGGCCCAGGGGGGAGGGGGAAGTGGGCATGGCCATACGCAGGTGGGCCTTACCTCAGGCCCAGGGGGGAGGGGGAAGTGGGCGTGGCCATATGCAGGTGGGCCTTACCTCAGGCCCAGGGGGGAGGGGGAAGTGGGCGTGGCCATACGCAGGTGGGCCTTACCTCAGGCCCAGGTCTGTGACTTCAAAGCAGCCCGACAGGCTGAGGAGCCTCAGTCTACGGCAGGATTCCCTCCGGGGGCGGGGCTTCTCCGCCTCCTCTGCCAGTTTAGTCCGAAAGTCGTCCTCGCCCCCCGAGGGGGAAACAGTCCTCAGGCCGCTCAGGGCCCCTCCCACACTGCCGTACTGCTGCCACTTAGCACTCAGGCCCCTCCTCCTGCTTCTCTTGCAGCAGCATGCCCCGGGGGTGGGCGGGGCCAGGGGCTCTGAGAGGCCCCGCCTCCCGTCACAGGCCCCGCCCCAGCACCTCCACTCGTCCTCGATGTCGGCCAGCTGAGCGGGGTCCAGCACCCAGATCTGGGCGGGGCCGTGGGCGCGGCCCCCCGGACGCCTGCGGAACACCAGGGCCTGTCGCGCGCCAGGTGCAGCCGGCGCGGAGGCGGGCGGGGCAGCAGGCGGGGCGGTGGGCGGGGCCAAGTCACCCAGGGCCAATGACAGCCTCTTCAGCGTGAGGTCTGTGATCTTCGCACAGCCTGATAAGTCCAGGTGCTCCAGCGTCTGACACGCCCCTAGACACGCCCAGCTGAGAGAGACAGAGAGAGAGAGAGAGTAAACTACATGTGTAAAATGCCTCAGCATGCAGAGACAGGCCCTTCGCACGCCCCACACCCAACACGTCCCGCAGGATTCAGTGTTGCTCCCAAGGTTGGATAAGACAGATGACAGTAAGGCATGCGTTACCTGTCGAAGGCAGAGTCTGTGATGTCGGTCTGGGTGAGGTCCAGGTGGGTCAGGTTGGGACAGAGGCTCAGGATCTGTCTCACCTGGAGCAGAACACAGGGATAGTAAAGCACGTTTAAAAACTCTTCCAGGTGCTGTATCAGTTACACACACTATACAAGCAGCTACACGAGTAAAAGGATGGCATATGCAGCAATATTCATAAAGGCAATGTATATTTAAATGCATTATATAAGGAGCTACGTCACACGTAATCTCCACAAAGGATTGTATAATGGTGTTTCACAGGGTTCTTTGAAGTTACCATTTTGCTGGACAGGGCGACGCTATAGGCCAGGACGATGGATCTGACCGAGGGCCCAACGGCGGGCAGAAGGTTCTGGATGATCCCGTTGAGCACCTTCTTTTCCCTCTGAATGGCGCCAATGGCGGGAGAGTCCTCCAGGGCGCCCTCTGAAAGCAGAGGCCCACACGACACTCAGCAGTGCACCAGCGCACACAGCAGGGCTGATGGGAAGTGTAGGCTCCAGGCCCCGAGGACGGCACTCTTATCTCAATTCTGTTATCACTTATGTTCCCGTATGTGTTTAATGGCGACTAGTAGCGGCAATGATGAGCTCATGTTAACAGTGAGGATGGGAAGCGCATAGCTTTGTTAGCTCATGTTAGCAATGCTGATAGGAAGTGCATAGCTTTACTAGCTCACGTTGGCAATGCTGATAGGATAGACATAGCTTTATTAGCACGTGTTAGCAATGCTAACAGGATAGACATAGCTTTATTAGTTCACGTTTGCAATGCTGATAGGACACATAGCTTTATTAGCTCACGTTTGCAATGCTGATAGGACACATAGCTTTATTAGCTCACGTTAGCAATGCTAACAGGATAGACATAGCTTTATTAGCTCGCGTTTGCAATGCTGATAGGACACATAGCTTTATTAGCTCACGTTTGCAATGCTGATAGGACACATAGCTTTATTAGCTCACTTAGCAAGTACAGGATAGACATAGCTTTATTAGCTCGCGTTTGCAATGCTGATAGGACACAGCTTTATTAGCTCACGTTTGCAATGCTGATAGGACACACAGCTTTATTACCTCATGTTAGCAGTGATGTTCAGGCACTGTTGGTGGTTTTACAGGAATATTACTGGGGTGTCATTAGTGCAGTGTTCGAGGAATTATTGGGATGTTATTGGGGTGTTATTGGGATGTTATTGGGGTGCTACTGGGGTGTTATTGGGGTGCTACTGGGGCATTGTTAGGACACTGTTGGCATTACCAGACTCGTCGATGTCGGCATCCTCGTCCCACTCCTGGTAGGCCCGGCCCTCGTCCTCCCGGCTCTGCACCCACTCAGCATCCGGCTCCTGCTCCTGGTCCTCCGGAGGCCCCCTGCAGTGCTGCCCTGCGCACAGGGACACAGGGGTGGGTTACAGCTCACAGCGCCCTCTGCAGCAGGGAGGGAGCACTGCACTTGCACAAACAAATACACAGGTGCACACTCACACAGACATATACACACACACACACACACATGCATGCACACGCGCACGCGCACACACACAGCGATGCTGTTCCTTACCTCTAGCCCAGCGCACTGGGTACAGGTGTTTCCACAGCGACCCAGTCTTTGCTAGGTGAGACCAGGATGTGCACACCTGGCCACAGTGGCACAGGTCCTCTGGGCTCAGGTAACGGAACACCTTCAGCAGGACCTCTGGGGGCAGGATGGGCACAGGCTGCTCGGGGCTGTCATCCAACTCTGCCCAAAATTACAGCAATGAGTCAAATTAACCACCCAAAACAGACTCGCTCATAATGACTCAACGCAACCACCCAAAAAAGACGCACTGATAACCACTCACTCAAACCAACCACCCAAACCGACTCACTCACAATGACTCAAACCAACCACCCAACCCGACTCATTAATAATCACTCACTCAAACCAACCACCCAAACCGACTCACTCACAATGACTCAAACTGACGAAAGGCCACTGCTCACCATTGCCTGACTTCTCGTGAGCAGAGTACTTGAAGGCGCGGTGGAGGCCTTCGGCCTGGCTCCACAAGCTCAGGCCCTTTAACACCCCTGAGGTGCTGTCCACAAGGGGGCAGCAGCAGTCCCCAGTACTGTCCCCATGGGGGCACCCACAGCCCACACTGCCCTCGCCATCGGGGCACCTGCAGTGCTGGGCCATCACCGTCTTCTTGATGTCCTTCAGCTCCTCGTAGGTGAAGTACTCCATCAGCATGGGCTGGAACACCTGCCAGACACACCCCGACACAGTTTAGACTCCCGTCAGTTTAAAGTCGTGGGGAATCGTGTGTAAGGTGCAAGAACATCATGGGGATGTTATGAGAACATCGTGGGGACATTGTGAGGACATCGTGGGGACGTTATGAGGACATCGTGGGGACATTATGAGGACATCGTGGGGACGTTATGAGGACATTGTGTGAACATTGCGGGGACGTTAGGACATTGTTGGGACATGGTGAGAGTGTAATAGTGTGTACATGCCTCTTCCTCCTCCTTCATGTGGGGCAGGAAGTCCTGAGTGAAGGCCTCCAGCCGCTCCTTCAGCTGCTGCGCGTAGTTCAGCTGCTCACACTCATTCTGGGCAGAGAGAAGCCATAATGCACGGGAGTAAACGCACTGTGCCTAACAGGGGCGTAATGCAGGGGGCAGTGAAGAGAGGCACAATGACAGTACAGGCAGCTGCACTCACACACTGCTGCCCTAAGAATCTCTGTGCTACTCACACACTGCTGCCCTAAGAATCTCTGTGCTACTCACACACTGCTGCCCTAAGAATCTCTGTGCTACTGACACACTGCTGCCCTAAGAATCTCTGTGCTACTCACACACTGCTGCCCTAAGAATCTCTGTGCTACTGACACACTGCTGCCCTAAGAATCTCTGTGCTACTCACACACTGCTGCCCTAAGAATCTCTGTGCTACTCACACACTGCTGCCCTAAGAATCTCTGTGCTACTGACACACTTACAGCTGAGATAGCAAGGGAGGGAAGGAGAGTGAGAGGGAGGGAAGGAGAGTGAGAGGGAGGGAAGGAGAGTGAGAGGGAGGGAAGGAGAGTGAGAGGGAGGGAAGGAGAGAGAGAGGGAGGGAAGGAGAGAAAGAGGGAGGGAAGGAGAGTGAGAGGGAGGAAGAGATTTTTTTTTTCAGCCACCTTGACGTTGCGGAGGCCCTTGTGGAAGAGGGACAGCATGTCGGACAGCTTGTTGTCGGAGTGCACGTTGTAGACGGTGTTACTGCGCTGCTGCAGCAGGCAGATGATGTAATCATTCTCGATCTGCTCGTGCATCTTAAACTCCGTGAACGTGGCGCACAGCGACTGCAGGAAGGACCGGAAGTCCTGATTGTTGGAGAAGTTCGTTTTCGACAGCTGGGGGAAAAAAAAATAAAAAATACTTAAATTACAAAAAACACAAAGTCATTTTCTGTCCAAGTCTTTCGCTGGCCGCAGACAAAAGTCAACTGTTCAAACCCTGAACAACCCAGAAGACAATGCTATACTTTTAGCACAGTACACTCAAGTCCAACTGCTACTTAAAGCACTGTATCTTTAACAAAACTGCTATTATCATCTTGTTTACATACTGACTGCCACCATCAGCAGTGACAGTGAACACTTGTTTTGGTCTCTGTTCTCTTCCCTCTTCCCCACGTTTTTTTTGCGCGCGCTTACGTAAGAACATCTCCCAAAATCACTGAATGTGATGTTCACCCCACCGGTCAGCTTCCCGTCCATTCCCATAGCTCTAACACGCACGCTACATGCAAAAGCTCATAGCACGAATGAGGTGCGTTACCCATGTGATTTACAAACTGTAACAGGCTTTGTCCTGATGCACCCGAGACTGACTTGAACAAGTGTTTTCCATCCCGCGTTCTTACGGTACATTAAGGGATTGACAGCGTTTCAGTTTACAGTAAAATACTGCATTATGAAAGGCACAGCATGCCGGACACAGGCCATTCTGTTCTCAGATGGAGAGAGGAGAGAGAAACCAGTTCAGCGTGGTTATTAGTGTGGCACCTTTTCACTGGGGGGGTAGCCCAGGGCAACAGCACAGCATAATGGTAAGAGAAGTGGGCTTGTGACTCTGAGGTTGCAGGTTTGACTCCTACATGGGGCAATACTGTAATACCCTTGAACAAGGTGCTCGAATTGCTTCAGCAGAATACCCAGTTGTGTGAATAGATAGTACGTAAAAGAATACAAGCATGTCTAGATATGAGTGTCTGCTAATTGCCTCAATTTTTTCAAAACGACGTGCTCCCAGGCCACCTCAGCGAATGTACTGCCAAATAGCTGCCCTGCATCACTAACGGGCGGGCTGCTCGTTGGTGGTGGACATGGTCACCTTCACTACTTCACCGTTAAACACGGACAGAGAAAGTTGCTATAAGAATAAAATCCACTATTATCATCGCCCATTATTATCGCTCACACCCCCAAACAGACAGAAGACATGCTGAATGCTAAAACAGCGACTAATCCAATCAAGGCTCCAACGGACGTGATGTCACAATCCACGGGGACGGCAGGCCCCGCCCGCCTGCACACCTGCAGAGTGACAGACACACGCGCAGACCCGAAACACTTCGCCAAGACTGATCCGTGAAGTTAAAAGGAACCGCGTTAGCCTGAATCGAGCCCTTGCACCTTAAAAAAAAAACACACATTGACGTCTGTAATGTAAAAATTAAAATAAAATTTAAAAAAAGCTTTTTTCACTCTAACTGTCGTGGTGGTCCCCCTCGCCGATTTAATAACCAGTAGCTGGATAGCAAGCTAATAAAAACGGCAGGTATGCAGAACTTTACAGAGGCATTGCTTGGTTAACCAAGGAATACGTGCTTTATTTTTCAGTCAAGGGACGTAGCTTAAAACGCCACAAAACAGGAACAAACGTCATTTGTTAGCCAGCTACGCAGCTAACAAACGACAACATGGCAGCGCATTTAATAAAGGCATTTCCATATTGCGTGACCAAAAAACAAAAATCAGGTGATGTTTTGTCAAACACTACTGAGATTAGATATCGTCTTCTGTCATGCTTGTTGGAAGAGTTAGCAAGCAAGCAAAGCTAATTCTAATTCTTGTTTACATAGTGCCAGATATTCGTCGCTACATGATGTCGGTCAATACACCTGGCTGCCTTTGAGAGGAAACAGCTGGCGGTGGCCGACGAGAACAATTTGCCACCATAAATCTGCACTTACATACGACGATGTCAAGTTTTAGCAGACGGTCTCTTACGGCAGAGTGACTTAAAAGCCAATGCCGTCGTTAGCTCACTAATGTCACAGCGACCATAACTCCCATTAGCTAGCTAGTCGCCAGCTATAAAAGCTCAGTCGAAACACTAACGTTAAATAGCGCTAAATAAAATGAAAACGAAAATAAACGATAGCTAGGCCAAAATACTGTATCATTAGCTAAACCAGGAGACCACGCATACAGTGAATAGCCTGACTGTACCGTAGCCGTATAACGTTATCTAGTTACGTGTTCCAGAAGTTATCCATCTAACGTAGTGTGACGTTAGCACGGTAGCTAGTTAGCATACAGCTTACGCATTTAATAAATGAGTGGTAGCCACCACACTTGTTTTCAAAACACGATATACGTTAACGCTGAATAGCGTTCATAAACAGAGCACACATAGCGCTAGTTAACATTTCATCGTTAACAACCGGGCGGTGCTTTGCGTTTTGTAACGTTAAATTAGTATATCAGTCAATTTATTAGCTCGCTAACGACGCGATCCGATATGATCACACTCTTGAAATGTTAGCCAACCTGCATCTCAGGTTGGATATCCACCAACTAGCTAGCTAAGGTGGAAATTAATATCAATGGCGCTAGCCAACGTTCGGATGAAATCAGTTACAGGATGGTAACTTAGCCTCTTTAGGGACCAGCTAATCAGCCAAATTAGTAAATTTGCTTGCGTTTTTTACATAAAATAACAGCAGTAGCAGGGAACCCCGAAGTACCGAGGCTATCTGATCTCTGCGTAGTCTATGATGCAGTTGGCTCGATTCAAGCGTTTAGATAACGACGTTTGGAAGCTTGTTTTTCACTCAGCTAATAATGCGCGAGATGCATCACAAAACAAGTTGACCTCACCTTCTCACAATAAAGACCCACTAACTGCTTCATTCGCCAGTGTGGGCCCGTGAAAACATCCACCTCATCGGGAAACGGAGCCATCTTCACTCCATGGAAACACCGAGAGCCGTGTTGCTTACTGCGAGACAGTGGAGTCTAGAGGAAATACGAAGCCTTAACGGAGGCAGCCATGTTTATTCCACTGTCATGTGACCCAACCTACTGGACGTCATGTCATGCTTACGTGACACGTTATGCGTAGCAGTACTGTTTATGATGTCGGGTGTGGGATCGGTGTGTAGGGCATAGGTCAACTCCAGTCCTGGAGGGATGCAGTCTCTACTGGTTTTTGTGATTTCCTTTCAATCAGCAGAGAAGTTAGGCCTTGGAAACATGGTGTGCAGACTCTTTAGCCAATCAATGACTTAAATTAAACACCTAAGTGCTCGAACACATCAAACACTATTGAGTACAGCAGCCGTCCAGGATTTGAGTCTGACATTCTGTAGGGTATCTCGTTTCAGAAAGTTCAGCGCACATTCACATATCATGGCTGGCCACAGGAAAGAGCCATTTTCTCGGACACTCACGAAACATAAGCTTGATGGAAAAGGCCCTCCCCGCAGCAGCCTGCATTGTCTGTCTCTGCAACATCCTGGTCCGCACCCCCATCTTTGACATGACGCTAGACGGCTCGCCAGCCTCCGCGCTGCTCTTCAGCAGCTCGGCAAGGCCCCCCTCCCGCTCAACCCTCCCAAACTTCAGACATGTTTTGATTAAGTTTTACCTTATGTTGTCAAAAGCCTTTTCAAAATCTGCTACAGACATGATCCCAGTTTCTTCTTCCTTTTCTTGGTGTTCAATTGTTTCGAGATGTAGGATATTATCTCTAGTGAAACGCCCCTAAAATATATCCTATAAATTTGCCTGAGACTTACTGCGATACGTCTAGATAAAATACGTGTGTCACAACTGAACGCTGTTAGCAGTCTCCAATTCTTTAAAAATGTTGGATTTTTATATTGATTTATAGACTTCAATTGGAATGCCATCCGTCACTGGCAATTTATTAGGTTTGAATTTGTTTAATTACATCGTGTAAATCCTCTGAGATCACACCTTCTCACAGTGTTGATGTTCTCGCTGTTGATGTTCCGAAAGGTTCTGGCTGTGATTGGCAGAAAAGAATACTTAGACTACAGGACCAGTTGGAGGGTCAGCCTCCTCCTTATAGGACAGAATGCCTTTAAAATATTTTACACTTTTGCCGACTTCAACACTCTTTACGCTAAATTTCAGTTACAACGGTCTGATGTGTTTCGTTACTTCCAGATTTGTCTCTGTATTACAACTCATAGTCCATACTTTTTGAATTTACAACCAAGAAAAAGATTAGATATTATTTTACAATCCCCTGCGTATCTCAGTGGTCTCATTTCTTTTACCTATGACGCCACCGTGTCATTTTACAATATAACACTTAAGATCCGGGGAGACTGGAAGGAAGAGCTAGGAATAAATATCCCTGATAAAACTTGAGATGAAGCTTTGAACAGGGTGAATGGGACAACATCGAGTGTTCGTCTGGTTCTTATTCAGTTTAAGGTTCTCCATCGGACTTACTGCAGTAAAGTCAAATTGTCTAAAATACACTCCACTGATGACGATACGTGTGATCGCTGCCACCTGTCTAAGGCAGATCTAAGTCATATGTTTTGGTTTTGTCCTAAATTGAAGGACTTTCGGACTGCTGTATTCAAGATCTCGTCTGAGGCTTTTGAACTAGAGTTTTATATTTATCAATCCCATGTCTTCTCAGATGATGTCACCTTGTTTTTGTACTGGCAGTCTGAATTGGCATTAACTAAATAATGGCTGATGATGTTTTACATTTTTCCGACATAAAAAAAGAATAGTTTCTGTGCTAACCATGAGCAATGTCTCATCTAGCTCCTTTTATGGGAACAGGTCAGTTTTAGAATGTTGCAAACCTTTTGAGTTTTTCAGTCACCAGTTGCAGCTCGACCCATCACAAATCTTTTCACTGAACGAGCCTTTAAAATGAGTGAAACGTAAAACAGGGGAAATGAATACTGGCTGGTCAAAGCTGGTCTCTAGTTGGACAAGTTGGACTGGTTAAATTGGTAGAGTAAACTGGTGGTCAGACTGGTGGACTGACTTACTGTACTTCATAGGCTGGTTTAAGATGGAATATTCAGCTGGGAAGTCTGTAAAATGGTTGAATTAATGAAACCATTTTCAGATGAGTGCATCCATTCTACAGATTTGTGAAACCAATTATAGATTTAACCAGTCCAGCTTGTCCAACTAGAGGCTAGCTTTGATCAGCCACAGACAGGTTACAACGAGTAAAAACAACTGGGCAATAACAAAAAGCAAGCAGCAAGCAGGGACAACTCATGAAACAAGAAACCGTATCGTTATAAAACACAACACACCTTGCGCAACAAGCAGCTCAATTTGCGACGGCAATACAGTTTATGCGACATCATTTTCTAGAGATTTAGCTCTAGAGTCTTGCCACAATAATGCAATGCTGTTCGTCCGTCTTGCGGCCCACCCTGTGCATTCTGGCGAATTGGATATTCTTTGTCACATCGGGGGTAAGTTATTTTCCACGAAGGAACATACTAGGCTAAACGCCAATTCCGTAT